>NC_041338.1:5475759-5483259 GCF_004354835.1 Perca flavescens | reverse complement strand
AAAAGTGTTAGAGTTTTGAAAAATGTGTATTTTGATCATTGGTTGTGAGTTTTGTGTCTAGAGTTTTGAAAAATGACGTCAAGGTTCTGAAATTAGTAGCAAAGTGATTTTAAAAAACTGTAAACAACCTTTTCTGGTAGGGCTGCATGATTTAGAAAAATAATCAATATAATATACTACTCTATATACCTTAATATAAATATAATAATATAACCATTGGACAAAAAACATCCCATGGAAAACATTTTCTAACTAAACATGAAATAAATAAAATTACACTTTGTTTGGAAGGAGTATATGTATGTGTGTGTGTGTGTGTGTGTGTGTGTGTGTGTGTGTGTGTGTTTGTTTGTTTGTGTGCAGCAGCCGGTGGAGATAAAGCATGTTACTGGCCTTCTGTTCCTAATCCCACACTGAATACAGCCTAACGTCTACTGACCTATTGTCTGACACACACACACACACACACACACACACACACACACACACACACACACACACACACACCACCTGCTAAAGCAACAGAAGTATAATAGTACGGTACTCTCCACTGCATGATCACTCTCTCTTCTTCTGCTTTCCCACCCTATAATTATACAGACTGCAAAGCATCATGGAAACCACACTAGGGCTGCACAATATGAAGAACATTGTTGAATATTGCAGGAAAGTCAATTCTTGTGATAAATAAAAAATTGTTTTTAAAGCGTAATCAGTTCTGCCTTTCTGCTGCTTTCAGTATAATGCTACAATACAACAACTTGCTTGTAGAATTGAATTAAAACAATTAAAGGAAACTATTTCCAACATTCTCCTATTGAAAAAAAGTGAACATTGAACTGAACACAAAAGGCACCAATAAAAAAGGAACGATACTCTCTTTCAACTAACTCAAACAAATCCCAGTGTCAGTTGTGTTCACAATAAACATTGTCTGATTGGCGCACACACACACACACACACACACACACACACACACACACACACACACACACACACACACACACACACACACACACACACACACATCATAAGACAGTTGTCAAGGCTTATTTCAAATATTTTTTTCACTTCCAAAGAGCAGGAGACACATGGGAGAGGAACTTTGCATACTGTGTGCCGTCCTCTAGAAATCAACAAGCCTTCTTTATTCAGTGTACATTCAGTCCTGTACCTGGATGACCTGAGCTGAACTAGCAAACTAGCTGCAACAATGCATCATGGCTGACAAATCATCTTTCTGTTCTTTCAATTGCTTCATACTCTGAATTAAAATACTGAAGACGAGGGCAGGTTATGTTTTCCATTGTAAAATAATTGTTGACTGGTTCACTGGCTGTTTGTATTTTCATTGTGAGTTGGCCCCGGCCCCCTCTGAGTCTCTAACTGCCTGGAGAGACATGATGTGCATCATTGCTATGCAAAGTCCTCTCTGTGCGCACTGGAGGCCAAAGACCACTGTTTGTTCCTATGGCTTTCATAGGCATGGAAATATCATGCAAATCCACACACAGGCTGCAGATAGAGTTACAAAACCAGAGAGAAAGGGAGAGAGAGAGAGAGAGAGAGAGAGAGAGAGAGAGAGAGAGAGAAAGTATTGTGCAAAGATCATATAATGCAACTATAAATTGGCAGATATTAAATAAAATCTTAATTGCAAAAAATAAATCACAATCATGTCTTCCGTTCCTTGTGATTAAGGCAGAAATAATCCATTTTTTGACCACTTGTGCCTTCAAGTCTACATTGACTTTAACCACCGTCATAATAATCATGCTTTAGTTGCCTGGAGCGGTTATTATAGGGACAAGAAATAAAACCTGTTGACAATGAAAGTTCCGCAGATAAACTCAGTATTAATATTTCCTTGTTATGTATGTTTCCCTAAGCCAACTGTAACCTTTCCCCTAACCTGATCTTAATCCGTGTCTGTGTTATATTAAAGAGAAGCGGAGCAGGCTGTCCACTCATGTTTTAATGCTTGAGAGGACATTCACGTGAAAGTCCAGGTGAGAAGTGTTGCAAACTTAAGTCCAGCTCAGCAGACACTTACTGGAAGAGAGGGACTAAGAATAGAGAAATGGAGCTGACACACATATGCTGCATTTCACACCAGACTGACCTCTCTCTCTCTACAGTTTTCTATCCGCACCCTGTGTCTCTATCTGTTTCTTTAAACCTTGCACGCATGAACGTGCGCGCACACACACACACACACACACACACACACATTTGCCGCCACCTTGCATGGATAAATGCACTTAGAGAGATTTACTCAAACACAAAGACATGATGCCAACATAAAACACTGGGACACACACAAAGAGCACAACAACAGAGGACCCTGTCTGTGTCTGTGCCTGTGCTGCAGTGCATTATGTGAGTGGGTGTGGTCATTGATCTAAGCCCTGGAGCAGGAAATATGAAACCATGTGGGAGGAGATGGCGATGGTACTGTGCGTATGTGTGTGTGTATGTGTGTGTGTGTGTGTGTGTGTGTGTGTGTGTGTACAGGGAGGAGGTTTTGTGGTGCATTAATGTCTCTTAACAGGGAGACTCCGACTGTCTGCTAGGCTCCAAAGAAACTTATACTGATTTAATTAAACAAGTTTCATTAAAGTGTACTCTGAGGACATACAAGATGTGAAACACACACACACACACACACACACACACACACACACACACACACACACACACACACACACACACACACACACACACAACATACAGACTGTTGGATGCAGAGCAGCAGTAGCAGAGGGAACCAATTAGTGGTCTGGCCTTGATGATGTCACTGACAAGTCACGCACTGGTGGCACAGCTTCCGTTCAGAGGGAAACATAACACCACACACTACGCGCACGCACACACACACACACACACACACACACACACACACACACACACACACACACACACACACACGCATGATGATGATATGCATGTGACAGAGGAGACTCCTGGAAGCTCAAAGCTGATGACTAAATTAGAGGGCAACAGAGGTGTCAGAGAAGAAATGATCTTAGAGGGTTTTGTGTGTGTGTGTGAGAGAGAGAGAGAGATCACATCATCTGGGAAAAATTTAAAGAAATTTGGGGTTGAAGACTGTGAGTACATGTAACCAGATGTATTGACAGAATAAATGGAAACTGTGCCTGGAAGATAAAATCTAACAAAGTTTTAAAATATCAGCATCATGATGATACGGAGTATAAGAAATCTTTTAATTTATCTCTTTCTGTACCCTGAAACCGGAATACTTCAAAGACACTGAAAAGTGGTGCTTTCCAAAGACTGGACTGGTGCTACGGCTGTGGGAGTGAGATCTAAACTGTCATCACATCATAATCTGCTAAAGTCTATAAACCAGAACATCTTGCATCTATTACACTGTACAATTTGGCTCTAGTGGTTGCCTTGGATGCGCCCACCTTCTACAAACACTCATACTGTACTCACTCGCACATCACTCAACTGTTTTATGTATCAAAAAATGGGTTAACAGATTATTAGAATAAGTTTTATTATGGAATTTCTGGCCAGATGAATATCTTTTTTCTTTTTTACTTTTATGAATTTCAACTATAAGGTATACACCTTTCTGTTTTATCAATGACTGTCCAGATGTTTACTGTCCTGCACTGTACAGCTAAAGTAGATTTCTTCCAGGTATGGAGCTGCAGGTTCAAAATAATATTTACACAGTTCAGCAACACCTGTGTCCATATTGCCAAAATTTCTATTGACTCCTATTAATCTGGAACACCTTTTATCCACTAGGACAATAATGGTATCTAATGTGGGATGGAGTTTTCAAGACCATAGAGGAAGTAGAAATTACAAGTTAAGGGAGTGACCTCTTGTAGCATTAAATTAAAGGGCTTTGCAAGCGGACTTCTTAGACACAGCGGTGCTTTAAGCTAAATGCTAATAACATGCTCACAATTGCAATGCAACGTATTGATGTTTAGCTGGTAAAATGTTCACTAAATTAGTTTAAGCAGCAATGTGGCTAAGTGGTTAGCACTTCTGCCTCACAGCAAGTAGGCACTGCAGAGATCAATCTCCGGTTCGGCCTTCCTGTGTGGAGTTTGCATGTTCTCCCCGTGTTTGTGTGGATTTCCTCTGGGTGCTCCGGTTTCCTTCCCACCATAAAGACATGTGTGCTAGGTAACTAGGACTAGAGTTGAAAAGTAGCTGTCTGGCTAACACTGGTGCATTTACAGAAATGTTGATTAATGTGCATTGTCCTAATAAAAAAAATACAAATCTAGTGCAGTGTTTCTCAAACTTTATCAGACCAAGGACCACTTACCCAATAAAAAAAGAAAAACCTCACAGACCACTTAACTGCCAAAATATACCCGAAAACAGTAGGCCTCTTACTTTAATAGTATATTACAAATTACAGCCAAATTAAATTATAGTTTTTACAAATATCTCACTCTCTCATTCTCTGTTGTCATTTTAAAGATTGTGCTGCATATGCTTAAGCCAACAATCAAACATTTACTCAAGTATTGTACTTAAGTACAAATTTGAGTTACTTGTACCAGTGTTTCCTCTATGTTTTGCATTAACGTTACTGTTTTAAAACCGTTTTCCAGGTTAGTGGGGGTGCATACCGCTCAAAACCGACATGAAAACCGTAGCTAGTAATGTTCACTCAGCGTTTAGTTTTGTTGTTAAACTGTGTGTAAAATGAGCGGTGACATTAAATCACCCTACGGTACCGTCTATTTGCTGGATGGTTTCAAGGTAACGGTCGGCAGCTAACATTAGCAGATAAGCCCGTACACTGACGTCCAATTCTATTCAATTTTTCCATGTAGTACTTTTACTTAAGTAAAAGATCTGAATACTTCTTCCACCGCTGGTCAGTTGACAGTAACCGTAAACTTTATTTCTCTGTATTTCCTCCAAATGTCCCACTGATCATATGTGACATCATTTGGAGGCATTGTCGCAAAACAGTCAGCTTCATTGCTAAAGTCCGACAACACAGGGAAAAAAAAGCCAATTTAAATAAATAGCCTAATGTTTAAATTTACATATGAGTTTCTTTAATATTGAAAACAGCACATCTATGCACCTCAAGGCTTTGGAGTTGCTGGCAGACAGTTTGAGTAAACACTGTATTGGATTTTAAAGGTCCCATGGCATGAAGGTCACACCCCCACCCTCCACCCAGCATCCGGAAAAGCGTACCTCCTGTGGGGAGATTCTGAGGCTAACAAGCCATAACCTTCCGCTAGCATTCCATTGACTCCCATTCATTTTGGCGTCACTTTGACAGTGAATAACTTTACATCTGAAGCGTTTAAAGACTCTATGTGTCCATTGTTTATGTCTCAAGAAACACGACAATGTATAAAAGGCTCCATTGCCTTGTATCTCACGTTATGGCCCCGTAGCAGCCGTTTTTGTAAAAATAGGCTAACAATTGTGTCATAACCACGCGACTTACTGTCGCACGGTAGAGAAATTACCGTACAGTCAGGAGAAGCTCGCAGGCAATCGGGGGGACGTGGAGGCATACAGTCAAGGGAGAAGCCCATAGAGAGTCTATGAAAAGCATCGGAACAAAATATTTCAGCAACGTTAAGATGGATTGGAAATACTTCGGTATGTGGCAAGTGAATTCATATGAAGTAACATTTATCCACAAACAAACAGATTTCTCTTGGCACAGCTACCAGAAAACGTACAACTTTCAGACAGGTTGCTAACGTCACATCTACGTTGTCAAGTTCAGTTTGAGGCTGACGCAGCAGCTGCGCAGTATGCTCAGCCATCACCGGAAAAGTGCTTCTAATTGACTTCACTGGTCTCCGTCTATGGCGTTGCTGTTTCTTTCTCTGTCTATGTAAAAAAGATGCTGTGTTCATGCACATACATGAAATGGTTTGAGAATGAATGAAGCCCTACATATGTGTGTTTCTGTCCTGGGTTTTGTGTTTGAGCTCCTCCCTGAAAGTCCACCCTACTCCATCATGTAGCTGACAGTCTGCTTCTCATTTACTCCACCCCCCCAAACCGCTAATCTCTGTCTGTCTCTTTCTGCATCTTTTCACTCTTTTCTCTCTGTTTCTAGATTTTGTTTACAGTTCATATGTTTGTGTGTTATTTTGTGTGTAGATATGTGTGCGTAAGGCTCAGCAATCAGTCTGGCGCCGCTGTCTCTTTAGCATGCAGGAGTAGTGCGCGCGCACACACACACACACACACACACACACACACATAGAAATAACCTTCAACAGTGAAACTAGCGGAGTAATTCCTGTAGTTTCAACTTCGTCTAAAGTCACATCCTCAGATATGACTTTCCACCAGCAAACGGTCGCTACTGCCGGTTTCCAGTTTCCGAACCAAATCTCAAACTGTTCTAAGTGTTCATGACCCAAAAATGATTTGGGGACAGAAAAGCGGCTGTGTTGAGGCCTCTTCACCCTGACACTTTAGTGAAAAAGTAATGAGAGTGTGATGAAAGTAAGTAATGACTCTTGCTGAGCTACTGTCATGTTAATCAATTTAACAGTTTCACCAGAAGCGCTCCACACTCAAGAACACTCAACCCTGATTTTGCTCATCGTTGGTTGAAAAACTTGAGGTTTCCCAACCGCCCAAAGAAAAACTTGCGTTATGGTAATTCAATTGTTTTTTTATGTACTTATACTTTTTAAAGTAGTTTCTAAAATCTGTAATTTTACTTAAGTCTGTTTATAGTTTGAAGTATTGCACTTTGCTACATTTTAAATCAAATCCATTACTGAGTTAAAAAAAGAAGTGAAAAAAAAAATGGAAAAACACACACACACACACACACACACACACACACACACACACACACACACACACACACACACACACACACACACACACACACACACACACAGAGTAAAGGTGGTTAGGCAAGCTGGATGGATGGAGTGCAGGACAGGAAGGAAGGAAAGACCAGTATCTGTTTGAAAGTACACAGTATGGCAGGAAAACCACACAACACATCTCTTTAGGTGATGAGAAATGTAATGAATGAATGAAGGGAATAAGTGTTTGAGAATATCCAAATTGGTCAGTGATCACAGAGGGAGGTCGCCAGTTCAATCCCCAGACCGATAGGTTAAGATCTGGGTCTGGGTCCACCAACACTCTACTCCAACCGCTCCAGTGGAGCTGCTCAGTGGCCAGCAGATCAGACTGTGGTTGTACTGGGCAGCTTCCAGGTATGAATGTGTAACTGTGTGAATGTGATCAGGGCGTTCCTGCAAAAGAGAGGCTGCCTCTCAGTGAACCTTCCCTGAATAAAGGTTAGAAAAAAAAAAAACAGCACTAGCAAAGCAGACACTCGCGTGGTGGCTGCCGCGTGCTGCTTAGTTTTATACACGCAGGTGCCATTCTTTCCCTCTCCCAATGTTTTATCGCACTCCCGAGATATGACATAAACCTGACAACCAATTTATAAAAAGAATTTGAACAATCTTGCATCCTTTAAAATGC
>NC_041338.1:5410759-5473259 GCF_004354835.1 Perca flavescens | reverse complement strand
TTAACTGCATGCCAAAATAATCCGAGGACACAAGGCAAAATAGACAGGTTGCTGACCAGCATTTAAAACTTTTTTGGTTTTTTTGAACGGAGTCCGACGCAGTCCCTCCACATAAAACCCACCGGGTCTACGTTCACTTCCAGCTAACTTCACAAGCTTGTTTCTAACCCGTAGGCTACCGACAACATGATCTTTACCTGACTTTACCAGTTTAGATAGTACACAACTGCTATTATTTCGGACTTGAACTAAGTCTTGAACTTGTTCATGAACTCACAGAGGTGCCCTGGTGAGAGTGAACAGGGGAAACACTGAATGGAATAGACATTTGTAGTTATTTTAAACAAACTGAAAACACTTTTGTATGGAACCAATTAGATTAATTTACTTTTAATCAAAGGTGCCGGAATGTGGTTCCGGATCGTTTGGGCCCACTTTGACCCCTGCTGAAAGCCCGACTTTGAACACAGGGAGCTCATTACAAACTGATCCCTTTAATTTGTGGACCTGTGTACAACCTGACACACAAATCAATATGTATTCTGTCAAGAGTTGTTGGCTTGAACAAGGGATGTACATGTTAGATGTCACTCTACTAGGGGTGAAAAATAGATCTTTAGATGCATCATGATTCTCTCTTGAAATATTATGTCTTTATGCAGAAAACTCAACAATCAGAGATTTTAATCCCCAATTCTCAACATTATATCCCCTGTACAATCACTTTGGCACTAATTTCAGAACCTTGATGTCATTTTTCAAAACTCTAGACACAAAACTCACAACCAATGATCAAAATGCACATGTTTTTCAAAACTCTAACACTTGTTTCAATTGCTTGGATACAATACACATAAACCAAAGATCATTTGTTCATTTAACAAAGATCACCTGTTCAATATGACATCAAAGTACTACTATTTCAAAAGGCAATTCACGCATTACATTTCAGATGATTGTCTATTCATTCCATTACAATGATCTAACTATCAATCGATACAAATACTCAAAAATGATAAGTAACTGTTGCATTACTCTTAATGCATAGTTGTATGGAAACAGACAAACAATATTCCATGTTTAGATCATGAAAGTTTCAAGATAACGAGATTCATTTTCACTAGTTAGCGTGGAGCATGAATCAATTAGAATACAGTATCTATGGATGTAATATTTCATCATCATTCTTTACTGTAATGTACTACTGTTTACTGTATCAGACACTGTTTCTATGCTCCCACGTACCACCTTTAAGACTATTTACAGTATTGACAGTACTGCACTGTATGCATGCAGGCCCTTGGAATTGCTTGTCCAATTCTGCCAACTCGTTACTGATGATTGAGATATATAATTTATATATACTTTATATATAAAGTACTGTATATATATACATATATACACTGCTCAGTGGCCAGCAGATTAGACTGTGGTTGTACTGGGCAGCTTCCAGGTATGAATGTGGAACTGTGTGAATGTGACAGGTCATCGTTGCAAATGAGAATTTGTTCTCAATTGACTTACCTGGATACAGTAAATAAATGTTAAATACAGTATATATACTTGTACCACATTGGTCTGTAAAATTCTCTCTACTACTGCAGTACTTTTACAGGGATATATTTATATGTAGTACCATAATGAAACATGTATCACCTATTTTGTACTACAATATTTAATGATTGTACGAACGATGACACAGTGAAACTATGGGTAGCTTGTGTGTGGGTGATCTAAAGTAACGTTTCAATGGTATTTCACAATCAATTTTAGTTTTTTGAACCAATGATTGTGCAATATTGCAATATTTGCAAGTGCAATATTTCTTTAAAGATATGAATGCACAATGCAATGTTTTGAACATTGGACAGCCTGTGTTAGAAGTGATGACCGAGTTTTGAAAAATGACATCAAGCTTCTGAAATTAGTAGCAAAGTGATTGTAAAAAACTGTAAGAAGTCACACAGTGAGAAAAAACAAATCATGTATGGAAATCATGAATGTTGATGCATCAATAATGGTTTTATAATCACATTGTAGCTCTCTGAATCAAATCGTGAGGTGCCTAAACATTCACACCCCTACAACATACACAACCTAAATATCCTGACATGTTCAGGAAAATGAAACTCAACATTGGCATTTATAAATTCATGCAATGTTTTTGTCTTTGTGTGCGTTTCATTTCCATTTCATGAAATAAAAGAGGAACTGAAAGCCAAAGAGCAGACAGAGATGTATGAGTTTCTCCGTTTCACAATGTCATGTGTGTCAACAAAGTGGGATGAATCACAGACTGTATGACTAAAGCATGATATAAATGGCAAACTGGTTTTCAAATCCAATAGATGTTTAAATAGGACATTTTGTCAGCAGTAGTTTGATGGGTTAATCAGACAACTGAAAAATATCTTTTCACTGTGTGTGTGTGTGTGTGTGTGTGTGTGTGTGTGTGTGTGTGTGTGTGTGTGTGTGTGTATATGCGTGTGTGCGTGCGTGTGTGTGTGTGTGTGTGTGTGTGTGTGTGTGTGTGTGTGTGTGTGTGTGTGTGTGTGTGTGTGTGTGTGCGCGTGCATGCTTGTGGATATATTTTCTTGTCCTACCTTTCCTGTCTCTCTCTCAAAGTCGACATACTCCCTTGCAGGGACCTGCCTCTGATCTCCGTGCAGGTTGGCTGGAAAGAACTGGAGAGAGAGGTTGGTACCTGTAGCTACAAAGGCCTGGAGAGTGAGAGTGAGAGAGAGAGAGAGAGAGAGAACATAACGTCAGTAAGGACACGCTTTAAGAAATTAGGGACAAGCTTTATGAAAGCTGCATTAACAGATTTTTTTTCATTAGGGGGCAGAAAGATACCGATATAAACTCACAAACACAGCCCTGATATTCCGTCGGTCATTGAAATTGTTAAGGCTAACGCATGTGTTAGCAAACAATTGCACACCCAGTCAGACACAAAGCATTACACAAGTCACTAGATTTTTTGTTCTGTTTTGGTCTCCACCAACTCCTGAGTAAAATATATGCTAAGTCTCTTGAGATGCTTTTATTTCCACTCTTGCCATTTCATTTTGGGAAGGTAGTGAACAGCTGCTTGTCTGAGCGTCTTAACAGGAAACGGCTGTTAATAGTTTTATATGGCAGCATGGTTGTTGATGAGAGCTGTGAGATTCAAACACAGTCTACATACGGGTACAAGTTAAAAGAGGCTAACGGCACCATATAAAGCTGCAGAATAGGGCGATTCATTGGTTTCAGACCTACTAATGGCACTCTCACAATACATTTTATGAATTGTAAAACGATACTCCAGTAATTTTACATGTCAAAATAGCAGCAGTAGTTCTTTTATCATTATGTTTCGCACAAGTCCCTGGAATTTATAAAAGTACATTACATTGAGTGTCTACTTACAGGAATGCAGATTCAAGCCCATTTCTATCCAAGATTGAGATTTTGAAATTCAGATTTTAAGTGCATGCATGCAGTGCATCACCTTTTTCAGAGGCTTCTTGCAGAAATTTGAACAGCAGAATTGTTTTGAATGTTTACTTTTCTTTCATTTAAAAAAATGACTTAAACCGAAATAGTTGGTGATTACATTAACAGTTGCCAACTAATCAATTAACCGATTAATCATTGCAGCTCCAGCCTGAAGTTTTAGTTTGATCGAATGATTGCATCAGTTATTTTTTCTCTTTCTTTACCCCGTCCATGCTCTGTCTCTCTCTGTTTCTGCTCAGAACAAAAGCACAAAGTGAACCACTGGCCTGCTCTCTCCACACACACACACACACACACACACACACACACACACACACACACACACACACACACACACACACACACATAATCACATCATACTGTAGCTTTCCTCATTTTTTGATTTCTGTAAAATGGCTTCTTGCTCTAATGGGAGACATTCCTATCAAGATACACACACACACACACACACACACACACACACACACACACACACACACACACACACACACACACACACACACACACACACACACACACTTATGCAAACAAAACACAAATAAAATGAAAATCAATAGAATGCATTTCTCTGTTGCAGTCAGAAAGCAATGAATTACAGTGAGGCAGAAAATCAAGTTAGAAAATGTCTGTTTTTACGTGTAACTGTGTGTGTGCATGTGTGTGTGTGTGTGTGCGTGCATGTGCGTGCGTGTGCATGCGTGTGCGTGCGTGCGTGCGTGTGTGTGTGTGATGTGTTTGCTGAGACAGATCAATACTAATGGCATTAGGGCTGCGACTGAGCTGGAAGCATATGAATTATGCACCCTGTCAAATATGTCCCTCATCAGGGAGTGAGAGAATGAGTGAGAAAAACTGAATGAAAGAGTAGGGAGTGGAAGAGAGGGAAATAAAGGAAGGAGAAAGCTGAAAAAGTGTGTACATGGATACACAGAGAAAAACGTCTATACACACACACACACACACACACACACGCACACTGAGAGAAACAAGAGTTTAAAGAACACCCGAGTCATCATTTCTGCTGTATTTGAAGTATTGGATTACAAACATCTGATACTCATTTGCTGCCTACTACTGCTGGAAGAAAAAAGAGGGAATGGGGGGCAGAGAGAGGAGAGAGATGGAGGGAAAGTGAGAGACAAAAGAGGAAGAAGAGAAAAAAGAGAGGAAATAAGACAGAGGAAGAAAAATGAAGGGAAACATGGTGATGGTGGTAAAGGCATAGTGCTGAATATAAAGAAAGTCAGACAAAGAGAGCGAGAGAGAGAGAGGAAATGGAAGTAAGACATAGAAAAAGACAAAGACGAACAGAGCAAAGGAAATGAAATAAAAGGAGGTGAACAGACAGAGAGAAAGACAGAGATGGGAGAGGAGAGGGGGCAGCATGAAAATCAATAGTGGTTGAGAAAGCGACTCATCTCTAATGAGCTGAGCTGAAGATAATTTACTTTGAATCATTGTCCCATTTATCAGATCAGAGTCACCCTGTGATTCCAGCTACACATGTCTCTATGTGTGTGTGTGTGTGTGTGTGTGCGTGTGCTCGCGTGCGTTTTGAAACTCTTGAAATACACAGCTCAGCTGCCAAATTGCATTTTTACACGACATGTAATTAATGTAAAAAGAATAATGCAATTTTAATACAAGGTGAAAGGTGAGCATACATTGTATCTTGACATGTATTACATGCTGTTCTTTTTTCTTCTTATTCCTTAAATGTTAGACATTCTATCATTATCTGTTAAAGTGCAAAGTATAGGTATATTCTATTTTACTCAACCAACCTAAAAAAAGAATAAAACTCTCTCTAAAAATATTTAGATAGCTGGGAAATATTGACCTAATACTGGAGTTATAAAGGCTTTGTCTTTTATTTTCTGCCCACTTTAACAGGCCTTTTATTTGTTTAATTAACCAGCTTCTGCTGTAAATAACAATTTGTTCTAAACTTATGTAATGTACAAATTGTTTACATTACATGTAAAAAATAACTTTTTGATGTGGAAGTTACAATTTTGACATTTTATTAGAGTCAGTCTGGACTTAGACTGAAAACATTTTGACAACAGATAGTACTGGGGGATAAAAGACTCCGCCATGATAATTTGTGTCCGACATGTTTTTCCCCACAAATAAATTCAATTACCTCTACTTCTTCCTCCTCCCTCACTGAAAAAAAAAAAAAATCCTATTGAACTGAAAAGTCCATTCTCAGTGTACGTGCACTGGAGGCTTTCCACATCACACCTGTGTAAATTGCACATTGAACCTCGGCTCCAAACTAGTTGTGATGTCACAACGTACGCGTCTTAAACTCCGGTTGAAGTTGAGCGCAGAGCAACGTTCCCTCTTCAGCAGATGAATGTGAAAAACAGCCTTGCAGTGTCAAACTCTGCACATACATCATTCTGCACAGTGAAGATCAAATATCTAAGCGATAGTGACAATTAAACAAAACACGTTTTTTGAGTGGAGGGGCACTTTAAACATCCCATAAATCCAGTATCGTCCTAATAAATTGCCCACGGTTTTACAGTTTGTTTGTTTTCGCTCCGTCTCATCTATAAAAAGTGGTCCTTGACAGCACGTTTGTGTCTCGTTGTGTCGGAAAGTCGTTCACACTGACCATGAAAATAGCAGGAGGTCTTTAGCGGCGTCTGGCCGATAGATAAATCAGCGACACGATGTCCCAGCTGCCGTCCAACCGTTAAAACCGTGGCCATCAATTTTCACAGAGGAGGATTATAAATACAGTGAGGACAGACAGACAGACAGACAGACAGACAGACGCACCGTGTCACACAAAAAGATGGTAAAACTAGATGAACCCCCCTCCCTGACCCCTCTCTACCCCGCGATGATGTAAGCATGTTTGTGAAAAATACCTCGAGGATGACTAAGACAGCAGAAGTTGCCCTATGTTTGCGTTGGTGTGTGTTTGTGTCTGCAGCCTGAAGGCTTCCCAGCTACCTTCACCAGTTTTAAACAGACTTCACACTGCAAGCATACAGTAATTACATAATGAGAACATGAATGTGTCCCGACTTGTTTCAAAGTCCTAAACTGCTCATCACAAATGCTACACGCAGTCATTTTGAAAGAAAACAAAAGGGTCATATTGGTTCAGTGGCACTTAAAGGAAGGGAATTAAGATTAGATGTGTGATATGTATGTCCTTTATGAATAGGGGAGTGCTATTTTGACGATTAAGATTGTGAAACCTATAATGGTCATAAAAACAATGCATGGTGACAAATATGATGCATTGTCATACAGTAAAGTAAACCACCTACAATATAAAGATGCTGCTAACGTGCATGATTATTAATAATCCAGTAGTATCTGTACAAATACAATACAATAATACAATTCTGACAGAGACCATTTTGCCTGCAAAGTCGGAACTATACTTTTATGTTATAAGTAAAGTTTGAATGCAGGACTTTTACTTGTAATGGACATAAATGTACACTAAGGTGTTGCGACAAGGTAATCGTTTAATTTGACAAAAAGGCTGACATCAGCCCATTTGCTTTTGAAAAGCATCCAACTCAAATTTGGACATCTGATCAGATGTATTTGAAGAGACGGCGAGAGAGAAGTGTGGTTTGGAAACGGATGGAGACTCTGATGCCACACACTATCTATCCGCTGGCTGCTCGCCAGTAACAATGGGGAGAAACACTGCAGATGTCAAACACAAAAATAGGGCTATACAATTCAATTTTATTTTCAATATCGAATCATCTGCAGGTTATTTTCTCGATTATTGTTTGGTCCTAATAACCTAGCAAAACAATCCTGTCAAAATCTCCTAAAACCAGATTGTTTTGATAGACCAACAGTCCTAAAGATATTCAGTTTACTATCATATTAGACCCCCAAAAAAAGCTAGCAAATGCTCACAATTAAAAAGCTGAAAGCACAGAATGTTTATCATTTTTGCCAGAAATAAAATGACATTAGTGATTCATCAATGATCAAAACAGATGCCAATTGATGAAAATGTTTCAACTCCAAACAGAGATGAAACCTTTTTTCATATGTCGCATTCACAGCAGTGTGGACTTGCATTATTAGACATCATGCATGTGTTTCTATCTTTCTGTTTACTCATTCACTAGCCTACATGTTTACTGTACATACCAAAATTAGACATGACAGGTGATATTAACTTTAGGTGAGGAACTTAAGGCCCCAAATTACAGCCCTAACAGTGTCATAACCATGAAGTGCCCGTGTGATAATAACACGCGTTAATGTGTGCTTCTACCAAACAAAGCTGAGGTCGATGATGACTGCAGCTGCAGGATATAGAGGGAAGAAGTCATGAGCCTGTGAGAGAAGTTAAGCCTGGTGGGTCTGCATGTCTGATAGCACGTCTACATCCCTTTGCAGCGAAACATCAACACATCAGCACGCTCGGAACACGCACACACACACACACACACACACACACACACACACACACACACACACACACATATATATCTACGCTGCACTGCTGCACAGAGTCAACTGATCTCAGTGTTCTCATAATAACAGTTTATTTTTCTTTTAAAATGGAGACAGCCTTGAGATTAATGCTCGCTACTTAATATGTTTTGTAAGGTTCAGGAGCCTGCAACTGAATTTACAGGCCAGTATGTTGTTTCATTTATCAAAATATTACATACAGACAGACAGACAGATAGATAGATAGATAGATAGACAGACAGATAGATCGATAGATAGATAGATATATAGATATATAGATAGATAGATAGATAGATAGATAGATAGATAGATAGATAGATAGAAAGATAGATAGATAGAGTTGGGCAATATATCGATATATCGATATCGTGATATGAGACTAGATTTTGTCTTAGATTTTGGATATCGTAATATGGCATAAGTGTTGTCTTTTCCTGGTTTTAAAGGCTGCATTACAGTAAAGTGATGTCATTTTCTGAACTTACCAGACTGTTGTAGCTGTTCTATTATTTGCCTTTACCCACTTAGTCATCATATCCACATTACAGATGATTATTTAAAAAAATCTCATTGTATAAATATTTTGTGAAAGCACCAATAGTCAACACTACAATAGGTATTTGGTCAAAAATATTGTCATATTTGGTTTTCTCCATATCGCCCAGCCCTAATAGATAGATAGATAGATAGATAGATAGATAGATAGATAGATAGATAGATAGATAGATAGATAGATAGATAGATAGATAGATTGATAGTTTTTTAAGCAAATAGCACTATACTCACATCTTGCTTTTCAAGGAAAAGACAAAAAAAATAAAGAATATTTAGTTTTGTACTCACTATTTCTGACCGTCCGTCCCTGCAGGCGTTCTGGAAGCGAGCTTGTCTCTCTTCATGGGGCCGGTCCCTGAACCCAGTATATTTAATCTACAATGGGAAGAAAACACAAACACTATAGGCTACATACTCACATTTTGATTATAACTCTGAGTGTACGTCATGGGGTTTGATTTGGTAATTTAAAAAACAAAAACAAAAAAAAAACACTGACATTGAATGGCGGCTGTAATTTGAAGATAAGGCACGTGAATTTTGATTTAAAGCAAAAGGCGTCATTCTTTGTCGCTCTTCATCCAAAAACACCAACATCTATTCAAACAGGGCAGGCTATTAAGTAAAAACTACTTTCAGAAGACCAAAGATACACACGAGTTAGCCTAAAACAACTTATTGCACACTTGTTCACTTTCTGTATCATTCTTTTGGGGATTTTATTCAACTGTTTGATTTTTTTTTTTTTTTTTCAACCACAGGAGTAATTCAATTCAATGAGGCTTAAAATAATTCCGAGCCGCCAGCATGCTCTAGGCTACTAACGAGCCTCTTCTTCTGACTTTATTTCCGCCGTCTACCAGTATGGACCCAGTCAGTTAGAGTGTATAGGAACCCAGCACACTCACCTCACACTCCCTGCTCAACTTGCGGAAAAACTCCTCATTCTCAAACTTGCTCCTCTGGTCCGGGACTACCCGCGGCATCTTCACCAACACTTCCTGGCCTTTTTGGGTCTCACTTTTCAGCCTTTTCTTTCTTATCCCGCACAGTAAAACTTCAACTGTTCGTGTCGCCGATCGTCTCTCACTCTGCCTCTCTTTCTTTCACTCACTTCTCTTCCGTGTCTGTGTCTGTGTGTTTTTTTCGTGTGTGTGTGTGTGTGTGTGTGTGTGTGTGTGTGTGTGTGTGGAGCAATGTGCTCTCTGCTGCTGGACTCTGTGATTCTGACTGATGGTCTGCCTCTGACTGCGGCTCCTGCGCGCTCCGGGTCGCCTCTGGCTCTAAATGGCTCTTATTGAGTGACCCTCCGCGATAGATAAAGCTCAATTCGACCGTCTCTCTCTCTCTCTCTCTCTCTCTCTCTCTCTCTCTCTCTCTCTCTCTCTCTCTCGACGAGCGTGTGATCTCAAGCAAGTGGCAACAAACGAGCGCTCTCTGTCTGTCTGTGTCTCTGGTCTACCTGCAACTTTCAAGTGTTCCTCCCCGGTAGGCCTGCCGTTTATTTGGGACAAGAAAAATGCACAAAATAATAATAATAATAATAAATGTATTTGGTATAGCACCTTTTACAGACAAAGTCACAAAGTGCTTCACATAAAACATTTTTAAAATAAGACCCATTTTACAAATGAGCGAGCAAAAAAGAAAAGAAAAAAAAAAAAATTATATATATATATATATAAATATAGGCTAGGCCTATCAATGGAAATAAAAATGAAACAAAACAACAAAACACAAAGGATACGAATAACCCAAAACATGACGTTAACATTAATTAAAGTCAGGAATCATATGACAGAGAGCTGTTCTCTGGTGGCAGAGGAGGGAATATATCTGGCATATGTAGCCTGATTTATATTTGTATGTCCACATATGAAAAGTTGCGGCTGTTTCAGCATGATTCAGCAAAATAATAACAATAGGCCTAATAATAAAAAAACATACAGCCTACACCATTTACACACCATTTGTTGCAGCTTAGCCTATATTTGTTAACCTAAAACTTAAACAAATAAAAAATGAAAAGAAATGGCACAAACAATCATTAGAAACATGTATCAACAAGATAACGGCACAAACAGCAGTTTGTTACCGTCCATGTTTCCAGCGGTTTCCATGTTTCCAGCTGTTGTTGACATAGCAACAAAGCCCCTTATCCTGTTTTGCGTAACACTTTGGTGGGTCGTTCTAGCAAGAGCTGCGAAAGTTTCCAAAAAAACGGCGATGCAGAAAAGTACTTGAAAGCATCAACCGTCTACTTCCTGGCTCCGTCGAGTCGCTCTTGTGACTGTACACCCAAAATACCGCCCCGTCCTCCTCTCCCTCCCCCAACCTTCATTCACAACAATAATAATACTACTACACACGCTACTCGGGGATGCCTCTGCGCATGCGTCTGACCTGGACCGCAGAAACTTTATAGGATCCATATGTGAGAAGTAAAAAGGTGGAGAGCAGAGGAGGGAGGGGACAATAGACGGACCAAATACATCCTACAATAATCCCAACAAATCTTCCAGAAATGTATGTGAATATTCGGAAAATATGTAGGCCTACATCATGTTAGGCCTACAGGCTGTAGAAAATGTTAGAAGTAGGTTTCAAACTAATGAGAGTAAATAAGTATCAGGCCTTGTGGGAAATACATGTAGTGAGATGTTTAGTTGTCTGTTTCTAAAGGTAACAGCTCTCTAGATTTGTTTGCCACAGGACAGTGAACACTACATCAGTCATAAACACAGCAACACTGTCAACCGTTTTATAGGCCTACTGACATTTAAGGAATGTCCTAGATTGAAGAAATATAGTTCATTGCCTTCTTTATTATTAAACTGTAGGCTACTTTGGGTAGTGGACTTGACTTAACCATTTAAAGGATTAGGTTCGACATTTGCAGTCAGATTTAGTCTGTCGAGTCAGTCTGTTAAATGCAATATGCCCTCTTTGTATCCCCCCAGTGTGTTTTAGCTTGGCTGTGGTGGAGAAACAGCAATATACAAAAATGGAATTTTGTACTAAAAAGACTGTAACTTTGGAAGATGTGCAGTCGATTTATCTAACTCTGTTGAAGCCTTATATGAGCTTCAGATAAACTGTGCATACAATGTAGCCACATTATTTAATTGTCATTGTAAGTGAACTTGAAAACTTGTTTAGTCAAAAATATCTGCTGTGAAAAATTAGATACAAAGCAACAATAAGGATAGAAGATAGAACGCTAGGAATCCACACGGTAAGAAAAAGTGTGAAAAGTGTTAAAGTATATCTGAATGTTTCGGAGAAAAAACATCTAAGTGAGTTTTCTTTTCACACACACACACACACACACACACACACACACACACACACACACACACACACACACACACACACAGAGGCAGACAATTAAAATTTACAGCGCTACAGCCAAGACATATTGGCACTTGCAACATAATGAGGAATGAATGTTTGATTAAGCAATGAACAGGCGGATAAAAAGACGCCCCTGAAATGTAGCGCAGCTCCGTTAACTCAAAACACACACACACACACACACACACATACAAACCCACACACACAGACACACACACACACACACACACACGCACGCACTCACAGAGTAAATATGACTATTAGACTCCCACTGGAGGTTCATTTTCACCCACACAGATCTTAATTACTATGAACAAGAACCTGCAGGTTGGAAATGTTTGTGTATGTATGTGTGTGTGTGTGTGTATGTGTGTGTCTGCATTATCCTGCAGTTCTTCTGTGTTGTGACATGTTTTGTTGTTTTTGTTGGTGTTTGTGAGGCTGTGTGTGTGTGTGTGTGTGTGTGTGTGTGTGTGTGCGCGCGCGCGCGTGTGTTTGTATCAAAGCTCCCCTGAGACAAAAGGAGAGAGAAAATGAAACCCATAGAATTATGCTTTAATAAACCCATACCCTAGCAGAGGAGAGCTGAGGATGTATTTGATTCCAGTGTTTCTAATATCTATTTTCCATGTGAGACGTGTGATATTCTTTAAAGTTTCTAAACTTAAACATGTTTTTGGCCTACTCGTGGTGTGTCTGTGCAGGCTGAAAGGCTAAATGTTTTCATCATTGATTTTCATCCTAACAAGAGTTTTAGGGGTGTAAACGAGGCCCCAGGCTACAGCATATGCTCTGAATCCTCTTCTTTTTTATGAAAAGAAACATTCCTTTTATGGCACCAATGCCATTGATTTCTACCAAAGCCTGAGGATCACACAGACACACACACACACACTGAGCTCACTACTTTACTGCCACAAAGTGGCCATTTGTGTGTGTTAGCTGCAGGCCAAACGGTGTGTGAGTGATTAACAGCGGTAGCTGGTGATGCAGTAAAAGGTTCATTAATTAATCAGATGATCTGTGGTTGCCATGGTGAATAGTTCTGACATGCAGTCTGGTCTCATCTCCACACAGCACACTGAGCACGGCTCGCGTTAGCTCATGTCATCTTGTTTTTAAAGTTTCTTCTCGCATGCTTAGGGAAGAGTCAAGGGTGAAATTAAGTTTCCTTAGACTTTTTTAGCTACTTTAAAAAAATATATATTCTGGCATTTCTAGTTTGGATTTCATTTTTAGCTTCTTTAGTTAATCTCGGCTGTAGTGCTGTACATTTTTAATTGTGTCTGTGTGAGTGTGTGACTGTGTGTGTGTGTGTGTTTGTGTGTGTGTGTGTGTGTGTCTAGCCTATTTTAGTTGATTTTAACTTAAGTTTAAGTTAGATGTAGTTAGATTGACTTTTATTTTAGTAGCTAAATTCAGCTTTTTAGGGTTTATTTGAACTATAGTTTATTTGGATTCAATTCAGTGTTGTATTTCTACTAAAATGTCAGTCAATCTAGTTTGCTTCCATCATAACTACTAAGGCCACTAGAGGGCGCCACCACTATAAACGTAAATATGAGTCTTATTTGCTGCTTGAACAAACGACAAATGTGGGACACATGCAGGGGCGTAGCACTAAATTTTGGGCCCTGTAGAAAGACATTTTCTATGGGCCCCTCCCCGCATCCACAGCTATTCATTCTAGCATCTTTTTGGGCCCCCCTCACATGAGGGCCCTGGGTACTCAGTCCCCTTTTTCCCCCCAGTCCGACGCCCCTGGACATAAGTCTCGTAATATGACAATATCTACACTGAGTTGAGATGAGTTTGAGATGAGTTCTATTTTGCCATACAGTATGTGTAGCTATAGGCAGTATTGCCCTATATGGTAAAATTGGATATTTGTATTATTTCCTCAATGTGTATCAATTAATAATTTGTATAATTTAATCAATGTTTACCTTAAATTTGTTAGGATGGGTTTGTATTAACAAATCCTTCTCGACTGGTCATTTTATCCATAAATAGTTTCTTTTCCAGAAAAAATATTATATAGTGACATATATCGATATCACAGTAAAAAAAATGATATATTCCTGATTACTCAGGTATAGTTTAGTTAGTTTAAGTATAGTGTGACTTATTCTGTTTACACTTTTTCATTCATTTATTTTGAATGGGATTGAGTCTTCTTTGTTCTAAAAGCCACAGGAAATGGAGGAAAGGATGCTGAGCAGCAGCAGTCTCCACAGCCACGACGTAAATCATTTTCATTGTTCACTTGTTTAGCGTGGAGCTGCTGGTCGTCCTCTGTTTAACGAGGTGTTTTGTGGAATTTCATATCATCTAATTCCTGCTGCTTCCTGGCTCAAAGTCTTTTTAACAGTTAACAGTCTGTCTGTCTGTAACTTCCTGAAACCACCGTGGTCATCTCTGCTCTGTATAACATTGATGTGCTTTTTTTTTTTTTTTTTTTTGTCTTTCTTAATTTACTGTAAGTCAAGCGTAAAGAGCAAAGGCACCGCAGGCTCCCAAATGATGTGAAAATGTGCAGTGTCTGTGTCAGCAAAATTACATTAATGATGGATTGCTGCACAGCAAGGTTGTTAGATTTCCTCTGCTGATGTTTTTCAGGCTGAGGGCTTTGGAATAACACTGGCACATGGGAGGTTGAGTGGCTGAGTGGCTCCTTACAGTCCATTAGCTATAGTGAAAATTCACTTTGCCAATAAACTTCAAACTACATATTAAAAATAAAATAAAAGAATAAATAAAAAAACTCTAAATGTGACATTTAAAGAAGCTAGGAAAAGTTGTGTCTTTAGCTTTTTTCATGTTCATACCCTCTCTAATATTGTGGCTCTAGGGATGGCAATTTTTGGCAGTCAGTCAGTCTGCCATTTTCGACTGACATATCCCTAAAAAAATATGGGATTAATTGCCATGAAACTTTGCACAGACATGCATCCACAGAATGAATAATAATACCTTTGGTGATCCCGGCATATCGTTTAGTGCTACCATGAGGCATTGGCGATTTTAGACCCTTTTAAATTTCATGTCAGCCCCCCTAAAAAGAAAAAAATACTTTTCTTTAAAAAACAAAATCAATTTTAGTGCTTCAAGTCAGAGTTTGCGAACTTTTCTGTTAGTGACAGAGGACAAACGTTACATTACAGGTTCAAAGGGTTTGAAATATATATATATATATATATATATATATATATGCATACATATGTATGTATATATATATATATATATATATATATATATATATATATATATATATATATTAACGGCGTTAACGCAAACCCATTTTAACAGAGTACATTTTTTTATCGCAAGTTTAACATTCTTTTTGGCCTAGCAAACTTTGTAGTTTTTTCACATGCTGTTGCAACAACTAGTAACATTAGAAAAACTACAACAACACACCAGATCTAGCTAGACCGGAAACAAAACAACAGGCACGCCGCACACACTGGTTTGGGCTTGCGTGCCGGCCAAAGAGTAGTAGGCTAACGTTACACTTTGAGTGGATGGTGAGCGCAAGATGCCGAAATGGACGCTGAAAAGATTCTGAATGGAAAGTTCACTTTTAAAAAGTTGCCAAATGGTTCCATTGACAAGACCAAAGTGATCTGTCTGTTTTGTCATTGTGAACTGAGCTATCATCGAAGTACGTCCAGTCTGAAATACCACTTGATGGACGAGCACACAGCTGATGCCAATTCTCCGCCCCCTCGTCAAAGCCAGGCGACAAAAGCACAAAGCAAGCCGATCCACTTTTCCATGTTGATAAGAGCATTAAAATGAGAAAAAATAATGGGACAAAAAGAAATCAAGGGACATTTAGAATAGATAAAAATGTGCGATTAATTGCGATTAATTGCGACTATGACATTATTGCGATTAATCGCGATTAATATTTTAATCGTTGGACAGCACTAATATATATAATATCCTGTGTGTCTGTCGCCGATGCTATGCACCTGTAACCCAGTCAAGGAAAGGGTCAACGGAAACGTAGTTTTGACCAATCGGAGATGGTTGTGCCAGAGAGAGTCTCTGTCTAGTCTGTCAGAGGGAGAGCAGGAGTGCGGTTATGAAGTTTAACGTTGGTATTCCCCAGAGAAGAAGTTGGTCATTTTATGGTGCAAATTAGAACCCAAATTGAAATGTAAGCAACAAAAATTGCTGAATGTTAGAACATTGTGTCAAATTGGTCGTTATTACTGTGAATTATGAAGTGTCAGGTTGACGTTGTTGACCCGTAGCTAGCTCAGACATTATCGGCTAATGAAATTACTGATTTAGAAGGGGGGCTGTATCCATGTCACATTCTCATTAGGGGCTGAGCCCCCCTAAAGGTCTGATCCTAGAATCGCCCCTGCCATGAAGTCAACATTTCCATTTGTCCAAATATCATCAGCAATATGGCTGCCATATTTGTTGTTTATTAGTTTAAATTAATTTTTGATGTACCAACAGTCACATTTGACTTACCAGTTACAGACAGATCATTGATTTTGGTTAAAACATGGACAAAGTTACAGTAAAGTAGCAGCACAGCTGAGCAGGGACCCAAAAACAAAACCTAGATTATACTTTATTTTCCATCTTGTGTACATTAAATGGCCCTAAAAGTTCCCTGAGATATGAAGTCAAATCTATTTCTGACTAAAAAGAAAGAGAAAAGCTGTCCTATATCAGATACATCACATAGACTTGTCTCGGTTGTTCCTCCTAGTTTAGGAGACGATGTTTCTGCTGCTGTGGAAGTGGCCTAATAAATATTTAAAATGCATCAATAACGCAGGAACACAGAAAAGCTAATGATGCTACAGTAACACACAGCTGACTTGGGACATTCAGAGAGTGAAGATGCCGTTCTCGACTCATCTCCTTGATGTGTGTTCAAAAAGGAGATCGAGCAAGAATAGGAACAAAGTGACTTTTCATCTGTCACTCTCCCTGTGTATACCTGGTTGTTATTGCTTCCTCTTCAATAATGTTCAAACCCACCGTAGTGCAGAAATGAGATGTTTGCAAGTTTCTCCACTGTCTGTAACTCTGACAGAGAAACCTAGAATGGAAACTGCCATTTGACTTGTCAACGCAACAATTTCTGCAAAACTAAAGCTCTAAAGGAGCAAATACATCATGCATGAGGGATTTTTTTCTATCAGTACAACTTCTCAACTATGTCTTATTCTCACTGTCATACAATCTTTTTTATCATCCTCTTTCTCTACACAAAGAATGTATTATTTCCCGTTTTTGGCAGCACTTTGGAAGACAACATTTCTGCTTTCCTGTGCCTGTTATGAGGCTTATGAAGCTTATTGAGGATCTGTAACAGTTCAGCAGGGCGTGTGGCCCCACACACAGCGGCTACAGAGTCATTCACTCTGCTTTGGATTGAAATGACCATTAGCAACAGACTAGTCTGGATCAACGGAAGTACATTTCCAGGATAATTGCCTGAAATCATGTCTCTGTGTGTTGCCGTTCTCAAACTCCGTTCTCTTCGGAGAAACAACAACAAGCTTCGAGCTAGCAAGCTACAAGCTAGCTTGGCTCTTTTCGGGAAATCATTGTAAAGATTTACAAAGAATATGTTTACGGCATTTACTTTCTAACTGGGACGTTTTGGGGACCAATTGGCAGGGATTGCTGTGGACCAAATATACACTCCAGAGCTTAGTGCCACCCAAGATGATTGTGATTGGTTCAAAGAAATGCAAACAACCCAGAGCGTTTTTGTGATATAGCTAGACCTTACGTCTATGCGAGACTAGCAACAGACAGGATTACCAGGTGCCTCCATAAAGAGAGCTGCACGTTGGCTCATTGTGACCCAACTGGTTACATCAGCGACTGAGAATCAACCTCCTTCCTCACCCAGACATCCCCCGTACCTCAAACTGTGATATCCCAACACACACACACACACACACACACACACACACACACACACACACACACACACACACACACACACACACACACACACACACACACACACACAGGAGTACAGTATAGACCAGGGGAGACGCCTGGATGTGTGTGTTTATTTTTGGTGAGACGGTGGGATCCCGTGGCTGAAAGACGAATTTGGAACGGCACATGGTCCAGTATTTTAATATATCGGTTACAGTGTTAGGGTCAGCCAGTCTGTCTGCTTGTCTGTTTGTCTGTCTGACTGTCTGCCCACCGAAGAGACAAAGCGGTGGGGTGTGTGGGGGGTCTCCTCCTCATGAGTGCAAAAAATAAACACAAACACATGCACACGCACGCACGCACACACAAACACACACACACACACACACACACACACACACACACACACACACACACACACACACACACACACACACACACACACACACACACACACACACACGCATGCCAAAATTTACAGCAATTGAGTAAAAGTTTGATGTTTGTTTCCCATTGTAACATAGTAGTGCAGTGTTACAATTGTATCCATCTGGCATCACAGAGCCATGATTAGATTAAGTTATATTTGGTGTTCCCATTTTGAGGTGATTAACAAACTTGAAATTGTAAAAAACACAAATCCCCCACTTGCTCATCTCGACCAGATGTTATACCTTCAGGCCACTATGTGTAGCCTATTTGACGCCCTCCAGTGGAAGTATCGGAAAAGACACTGGGGCATATATATCAAAGCATGGGGGCTGGTGAAGTGAGAGTAAAATGAAAGATGGATAAGCAGCGAATCTGTTTGACTTCCATGTCTCATTACTACATTACTACAACCTGGCTTTGAATGTCAAACTGTCTCAAAGGGATTTGTATTTGACATATTTTACACTTAAAGGACAATTCTGGTGCAAAAATGAACCTAGGGGTTAATAACGTGTGTACCGAGTCGACCGTTCTCTGGGATATGTTTTCATGCTAATCGAATGTGTCTCTAGCTTGAAACAAGATACCGCAAACTGGTGATTAGCTTCTAACGCTAGCCTTTGGGGCAGAGGGTAAATCGCTATGGTCGCATGGTCTTGACTCTTTGACTGTATAGTGAACGGTATAGTCTTTATAATCTATCTTTTTAATAAACTCTCTCAATTCTCAATGGCTCGGTTTACATGTGGGGACCCTCGTTATGCTACCGTTGAAGTGTGGCGCTATTTTGAGCCTGGCTAGTGGTGTAGAAATAGCGTTTTACCCTCTGCCCCGAAGGCTAGCGTTAGAAGCTAATCACCGGTTTACAGTATCTTGTTTCAAGCTAGAGACACATTCGATTAGCATGAAAACATATCCCAGAGAACGGTCGACTTGGTACACAAGGTATTGGTGGGGATGCTACTCAGAACCGGAGCCGAGCGAGAGGGCAACGGAACCAGGTTCAGCAGCCTTTAAGGACTGGCTCTTAGTTGTTGTCGAGACCTTCGCAAAAAAAAGGCTGCAAGATAAACTAGAGTTGGCCGTCTTGCTGTTGGACTAGTAATGTTAAGTAATATAAGCTGGGATGCTATATCTTGTGTTGTTGTACTAGCTTGATGTTTGTCTGTGTTAGCAAAGCGACTCGCTAGTTTTTGATTATAAGTAATGTAATCATAACAAATGCATGTGCACAGCTGTCTATATTTATGACAGAGGTGTACAAGTGAATTGCATTCTGAAACTGTAGGGGCCCCAAATCACAAATAAAGTCTACATAATGTTTAAATCCTGCTTAAACCAGCTGGATGAAAAAAATATTCTGTCTGTTGCATGAAAAAAAGATTTCTGAAGTTGCGACTGTATTTTCTAATCACTGTAGACAGAAATGACATATGTCATTGTTCTTGTCTTTAAACACAATCAAAATATTAACACATTGTGTGTGAAAATATAAAATATTGGAAATAAATGTATAATTTTTACGCTATTATAACTGATTATAACCGTTTATAACTGAATAACGTTTGAATTAAGAGAAAGAGGCAACTTGGTAAACGGGTTAAAAATCTTTTTTTTATAGTGCAGTGGAGATCATTTTTAATTAATCTAGATTTTGGAAATAGTACTAAAAGTTGTTAAACAACATTCTGGGTTTGTCATAAAAATTGCAGGGTACAGTAACCTATATATTTTCTTTTTACAAAAATCGGATACTTAGCTCCAAGACTCATGTGGGTATATTAGATGAGAGGCACAGACTAGGGCTACTGCTGCCCATACACACTCTACCTGAATTACTGGAATTGTTGGGACTTTGTAAATTATAGAGTGTGGTCTAGACCTACTCTATCTGTAAAGTGTCCTGAGATAACTCAATTCAATTTTATTTATAGTATCAAATCATAACAAGAGTTAGCTTGAGACACTTCACAGATAGCGTAGGCCTAGACCACACTCTATCATTTACTTAAAGTCACAGCTAGTTACTTGTGGCCAGGGCTGTAGTCAAGACCACCTTTGTCGAGTCCAAGACAAGTTCAAGACCATGACTAGTCGAGTCCAAGTCAAGACCAAGTCCAGAGAGGTTCGAGTCCAAGACAAGACCGAGTCCAAAAAGGTTCAGGTCCGAGTCAGCACCGAGTCCAGGACAGGAAAAAAAAAGTCTAATGCATTCATGACATTATCAGTCATTTGGGGTTATTATTTGTTGATTTAAAAGCAAAAACAGTGTCACAACACCCAGGATTTTTAAGTAAAGACATTCCCCTTGATATCATATAATCCAATCTAAAGAAAACAGAATGATGATATATGGTGATACCTCATCATAACAGTGTTAGAACTGATATACAAACACCAACCCACTACTATTAACGCTTCTAGGTACTAGTACTGAGCATTTGAGTAACTAAATGACAATATAGCTTCACTCCAGATGTACAGTAGTGTAGAAAAGAAGTGACCAGTATTACAGAGTGGGTTGGTTGGTTATAAACCCTATGGTTGGTTTATGCTTTCCCTGAAAAAAAAATATTGTATTGTATTATATTGTTATTTGGAAGTGTGTGAATCAATGCAAATTAGCAGGGCACGCAGATGCAGAGCGTGCCCTGCGAAGATAACCTCTAGTGTGTGATTGGTTATTAGATGGCCAGTGTTTCACTTTCCCTCCAATATTATTATGTTCCTTGTAAACAAACATAGGTAGCGGCGAAAACGTTATATGGGAACATAGTAAAGAGTAAAGACACCTGGATTTGGTCGAGACCAAAAGCCATATTTGGCAAGACCAGTGGCCGAGTCCGAGACAAGTCCAAGACCGGACTCGAGTACTACAGCCCTGCTTGTGGCCACGTCACTGTGCTATATTTGTAACACAAATGTATAAAGCATGAATAAAACTTGATTGTTGTCAAAACTAACCACCTATTGACACATAGACTAATTCTTCCTGTTCATCTAACTACAAAGAGAAAACAGAACAGCTGTTTTAAGCAGATTAACTAAGATTTGGATTGAAACAAATTTGATTGAATCAAGATTATTAAATAGAGCCCATTGGATTTGGCAAAAAGCAATGGCGAAATCACTATAAACTAACAAGCACTTACCATCAATTAAAAATATTGTTTCTTTACTGTATGTTAAGTGAGTGTTTTATTGTAGTTTGGGATTTATAACCCATTTCTTTCCTTGCTGTCGCCTTCCCTGCTGAGCTGGCTCTGGATCAGTAGAGGGCGACACGGCAGCTTTCTTCCCCCATGAGGAGCCTCGTGGTTTACACACTGCCACCTTCCTCTGTTACTGAGGGGATCCGTCCGAGAAGCCATGGTAGTTACCATAGCAACCAGAGACTTGGAGACCCTGAAAAAAAATACTGTCAGCATTTTCTTTCATGGTTACTGTCAGCTCAGTGTGAGTGGTCAAGAGGATCCTGTAATACCGCAGTGTGGACACAGACTCCATTTTACTTAAGTGTGTGTGTGTGTGTGTGTGTGTGTGTGTGTGTGTGTGTGTGTGTGTGAGTCAGACAAACCATAGGCCTACTGAACATGCTCATTTTTGTAAACAAAGCTAAACTGCTTGTCTGAGAATTCAAAGCTAGCTGGTATCCTAGCAACAGACAGACTGGTGCTAGAGCACTATAAATATCCTTTTGGTGTGTGTGTGTGTGTGTGTGTGTGTGTGTGTGTGTGTGTGTGTGTGTGTGTGTGTGTGTGTGTGTGTGTGTGTGTGTGTGTGTGTGTGACACTTTCAAGAGTAAGAGAAGAAAAATAGATGACTGAAAATAACATAAGACCAGGAGGCACTAAGCAGCGACTGGATACTCAGTTTGTGTTACTGTATCATCATCAGTCAACACATGTAGTTGGCGGCCTGTCCTGCATTTAGCAGCGTTATGGGCGTGGTGGTGCAGTGCCCTCCTCTCACCACAAGGTGGGTCACCTGTTCCACTTCAGAGAGAGAGAGAGAGAGAGAGAGAGAGAGAGAGAGAGAGAGAGAGAGAGAGAGAGAGGGCAGTCAGCAGAGAGCAAAGAAGTTGGCTTTATTGCAAGGGGCAGTCCTTTTTATGTCCCTGTGCTTGGGATGGTTGTATATAAGAGAGGGACAGGAAGATCTTTAAGTCATTATAACATCCACATCACAATCTCATGATACCTTCTTCATCTGCATGTATTTCTACAGTGTTGCATTTCAATTCATTACAAGGAAAAAATCATGAAATGCAACAGAAAGACACATATATTTATTGATACAAAATAAAGGCTTATCTTATTTTATTACTCTTGTTACTGTAACCTAATCTCCTCAAACCAGATTGCAACTGAACTTCATCTTCTAATATCCTATCAGGTTTTTGAGGGTGCCTGCTGCCTTTAAGCTACTTTTCTTACAGAAAGTAGGCCAGTGAGATGGATATTCCCACCTGCCGGAATGGGTTACAATACTTATGGAGGCGGAAGGCCTTTCTGATAGATATTTCCCACCTGACAGAATAAGCTACCCTACTTTTAACTACATTTATATAGGGGTAGGCGTTTCTGACAGATATTTCCCAGCTACATTACACTATATTTACAGAGGAGGTATGCCATTCTGGTAATTTCCCATCTGACAGAATGAGCTACCCTACTTTTAACTACATTTTTAGAGGAGGTATGCCATTCTGATGAATATTATCTGCCTAACAAAAGAGTTACACTACTTTAAACTACATCTATAGAGAAAGTAGGCCATTCTGATAGATATTTCCCACCTGTCGGAATGAGCTACCCTATTTTTAACTACATTTTTAAAGAAAGTAGGCCATTGTGATGGATATTTCCCACCTGCCGGAATGGGTTACAATACTTATGGAGGCGGTAAGCCATTCTGATAGATATTTCCCACCTGACAGCTTGATCTACCTTACTTTAAACTACATGTATAGAGGAGGTAGGCCATTCTGATAGATATTTCCCAACTGAAAGAATGAGCTACCATTCTTATTTATAGAGGAGGTAGGCCATTCTGATACATATTTTCCACCTGAAAGAATGAGCTACCGTACTTTAACTACATGTATAGACGAGGTACGCCATTCTGGTAGATATTTTCAGAACAAGCTCCACTACGTTGACCTATATTTATAGAGGAAGTAGACCATTTTGATAGATATTACCCACCTAAGAGAATGAGCTATCCTACTTTTAATTACATTTATAGAGGAGGTAGGCAATTCTGATAGCTATTTCCCACCTGACAGAATGAGCTGTCCTACTTTTAATTACATTTATACGTAGAGGACTTAGCCCATTCTAATAGATATTTCCCACCTGAAAGAATTAGATACCCTACTTTAAAGTACATTTTTAGAAGAGGTAGGCCATTCTGATACATATTTCCCACCTGACAGAATGAGCTACGGTACTTTTAATTACATTTATAGAGGAGGTAGGCCATTTTGATAGAAGTTACCCACCTGACAGAGTTGAAAAATCTTCAACCTAGGTTAAAGCTATAGTGCATTGTTTCTGTCGCGAGTAATGCTAACAAAACATCCACATGATGCAAGCCTTTGGTGATTGCGCACCACCCCCTCCTCTATGCAGTTTCCTGTAGCGTTTAACCTGTCAAATCAAGGAGGGCAAGGAGGATTAAAAAAACATGATGGACTCTTCAGAAGATGTAATTATCTTGTCATTTTTTTATGTCCTCTTCGTCTACAAAGCTGTACGCTGCTGTCTTCCTGCCTCAGCAATGATGTAAAATGCATCACTCGCTTCTATCCACGAAAGTCGCCGGGCTACACCATTTGGTAAACATCAGCAAGAGTTGGGAGTAACGCGTTACGTAAAAAAGTAATGAAATTACAGTAATGTATTCCTTTTTTGCTGTAACGCAGTAATACAATGTATTACTAATACAATTTCTTTAATATTATAGTGTTTTTTTTTTTCAACCCTTGTGTTGTCTTTCCGTCAAAATTTGTTCGACGTTTTTGACGCCTTTTTTTTCACAGTTTGTTTTTGCTTTTTCCAACGTTTTAAATTGTTACATTTTTCTGCTACACATTTTCAGCGCTTATTTCTAGGTCCCATTTTTCCTGATATAAAACAAAAATTTAAAACGGGTCAATGTGACCCGAAGTCAACACAAGGGTTAAGATTTCCCGGTTAAGAACACCCGAAACATTTTGGCACCAGAGAAAAAAAATGAAAAAAGGTCTGAGTGTTAAGTCCTGTTGCTAGAATTCGGTGGTTGAGATGACTGCAGAGACTGATTCTACATTTGCGACATGGACATACTCTGATTATTTTCAGGAGTTATTACGCTGCGTTGAAGCGAGGTGCAGTCCCCTCACTGTTCCCGTGGCCAAAGCCTGAACTGTAATTAGGCATGGACGCAACCCCTGCATTTTGTAAGAACCGCCGCATTATGTAATCATTTATTACAAAATGCAGAGAAATGTATTGACGTTTTATTACATAATGTTGTGCACCACTCCCTAACCACAGCAAACCACACACACACAGATACACACACACACACACACACACACACACACACACACACACACACACACACACACACACACACACACACACACAATCCTGAAATGACTTCATGTGATTGGCCTACACAGCTGTCAGTCAAGGTGTCAAAATCCAAGACGGCACTGGCTAACGCGAATGCATCGGTTTTTGATACTAAAAGATGACTAAAATACAGCAAATAGCTATTCAATCGTGGATTTATTGCTCTGGAATTACTCGCGCAAAGTCTCAGAAAGTCACTGACGTTTTAGGCCGGGTTACTAAGCTTCCGCAAGGGCTACAAAGGCACCGAAGCACTTGTAAAAACACGGCTGAGTGCGAAGCAAAGGAGAGATTACCTGAGTTTATTTTTGGATTCATAATTATTTATTTATTTTACAAAAACACTGTAATTACATGATGGAAAAGCTTCTGGATGGCCTACAATTGTTAGAGGACCTCATTGAAATGGCGCATTTCTCTGCTTCTAAACAGAAAAAAAAGTATCTACACTGTATTGATCTGGAGATATTAAATATTACATTAAAACACATAGTTTTCTCGTCTCTCTCTCTCTCTCACACACACACACACATACAAAAATTGCTTGTTGAGCGCATCAGCCAAAAATGTTTACTAGCTTCTGGGTTTGCCTCTGCATTGTGCGGCCCACTGCACGTATGCACATCAGTGTTTCCCTCGCTGGACCCACCCACGTGTTTCTGGTCGGCCCATAGACATCACATTGGAATGACGTCACGGAAATAAAAATTGCTTTGCTAGGCTCTAGAAAAGTTTTAAAAATATAAAAGGTCTCCAGTCAACAACTTTACAGATATCTCTTTTAAAATGAGTCAATGGGAAAATGCTATTTCGGCCACAGGGGATTTTTTTCATTACAATACTGTGGCCAGTGGGACAATTTGGCAGCAAGGCTGAGTGGCCGCACTGTATCCAGCTCTCTTAAAGGCACCGTCACACACGCACAAATGCAGACGGGTGACCATCGCCTGCCGAGGCGACACCGGCTGGTTAGGAACAGCAGCAATCAATGTCTCCTCCATCTGGGCTCACTCGGAAAACCACAGCCAATGACAGCCAAGCGGGGTCAACCACACACACTGCTTTGCTATTGGTTGAGGCTGCGACTTGGCCGGTCAAAGTTCACCAAAAATTGAACTCCACACGAATTTGCTTTGCAACCAGAAAGGAACGTTTTATTCACCCCTTCCCTCATATAGAATCAGGGTTCATAAGCATTTAAATACTTTTTCATGACTTTTCCATGACTTTTTGGCAAATTTCCATGACGTGTGTTCCATGTGTTCCTGAAAATGTCAGTTGACATTATACAATAACAATACAAATCTGTGTTAAAGTTTACCCTCAGAGGTGCTTTTTATAAAATGAATGACTGGTTCATAGTGGGATTCATAATATCGCTCCCTGAATAAAATGTTGAGGTTAAGACGACGTGAAAATACATTTATTAATGATATTATTATGCTGTGTTAAAAAAAATTCCAAAACTTTCTGGTTTTTTTTATGTTTCCAAAACCTTTCCAGGCCTGGAATTTGCATTTTTCAAATTCCATAACTTTTCCAGTTTTTTTCAAAACGAATGAACCCTGTAGAATGTAAGTAGACAGGAGGTGGACAATCCACAATGTTCATTTTGCGCGTGTGTGACTGTGTCCTAATACATCCATGTTATTTGTTCATGAACCATGTTTATAAAGTATTGGACAATTATTGACCTGATGATGTTACTGAATGAAGTCACAGGAATCACCAAAGTTATTACAGTTCGTCTTGTGAAGAACATTATTATCTTGTCTACGAACTTCGTAGCAATCGCTCCAAAAGTTGTAGAGCTTTTTAATTCAAATCCCAAAAATGTCAACCTTATGGTGAAAAGGTTCACCAAAGTCATTAAGCTACATTGTCTGGGGACTATGAGTGTCTCGACCAAATTTATTGGCAATCCATCCAACGGCTCTTGAGATATCTCAGTCTGAACCAAAGAGGTGGGCCAACAAACAGCGCCAGCACGGGTACAACTCTGCCTAGTTGCACGTGAGCTTGGAGAATTGATTGAAAAGCAGCGTCTAGTGTTGTTGCAGCCTCTCCAATCAGCAGTAGAAACGGCTGGCGAGTAAAATGTCATCACAGCTGATGAGAATGACAGCCAATTTTAACATGCAATCACATAAACTGAAGATTAGTCAAACCTCCTGGGCTCATTTAGGCTCACTATATTGCAGATGGTATGAAAAACTGTGACTGTGACTTTTAATATAGGTATTAAAAATATAAAAGTAATCCATCACTGTGAGGAAAAAAAGTCCAGTGCACATTTAAGATGATGAAAAGGAGCTGAGATGTTAACAATGGGCTATATTATGTCTGGGCAACTATACTGGATTACTGTGGTCGCTGAAAAGTTCCTTGGGTCAGCCTGGTATATTTTCCAAACTTAATTGTAAGTTTTGTCTCCCTCTGTGACTGCAGTGACATATAACCGATATGTTCCCATTCTCAAACGTATTCCTTGTCATTAAAAGGTGCTCTAAGCGATGTTGGGTGACGGCACGTTCGAAGTATTTTCAAACTCGCCCCTCCCTCCTCCCCCTCCCTTCCGTGCTTCCGTGCACTAACTCCCCCACCCCCACCCCCAAATCCTTCTTGTCGGTTATTGACTGGAACGCTGGAAGACTGTTTGTTATGTTTCGTGGTGCAGGTTGGTGCAGTTTGTTTTTGTTGCCGTTTGTGGAGCCTGGGCTGTTTTTTTACAGTGTATGGGACAGGCGGCTCGCGGATTGTGAGATGTTTGCTGTATGTGACAAAAAACGTTGTAGCCTAAAAAAAACGCGTGACATCGCTTAGAGCACCTTTAAGAATCCATAGTACAAAGTGCTCGCTGACATAGCGGACTGTGGCCAAAATGAAAATGATTGATGCCTGATGACTGAGGTAGATGACGCAGCCAATCGTATACCAGGCGACCAATGTCAATGGATACTGAATTACACCAATACCTGTTTTCTGAACAAGCGCAGCTTCATCTATGAGAGTGACTTAGTGTCGGACTTGGTCGAGACAAACTAGAATATTTGGTGATTCCAATGGCTAAGTCCGAGACAAGTCCGAGTGCAAATACCAACAAGTCCGAGACAATAGAAAAACGTCTACGGGCTAAAGTACAACAGCACTGCAGTCCAAAAAATTCTGGTCATACTGTATATCTCAAGACACCCTTTACTTTAAGTCTGGATATTTCACAAATATCTGCTCTGAATTGCTCTACATATATTCATGTAGGTAGGGTGTATTGCATTGTGACTCAACGTGTGACACTGCTTGGCAGCAGTTCCCTCAAAGCCTAAAGGTAAAAAACACAGACACATCGAAACGGAATGACTCAGAGCCAAGAAGAGGGTTTTTTGTAGTAATGAAAACAGTGGCTTTTTAATGTAAACACTACATTCGATTGGTTTTTCCAGCACGGACATCCCACATGAAATAACACCCATTCACTAAAGAGGAGTAGAGGTGGGGGGGGGAAAGAGAGAGAGAGAGAGAGAGAGAGAGAGAGAGAGAGAGAGAGTGAGCTGCACAGTAAAATAATTCACTGGGTAAAGAACAGAACAAAGAGGAAAAAACTAAATAATGAAGGTAACAGGAACAAAACGCCAAAGGAACAGGTATATTGTGTCATTATACACAGTTGTTTGCTCTTTTCAAAACAACAAATCAAGAAGGCAAGAAAGAGAGGCCTATATAGATAGATGGATGAGGGGCAACATAGATTAGGTAGGGACAGATAACAAATTTCCAAATCCACTTATTATATGTGTTTTTGTGTGTGTGTGTGTGTCATGTGAGAACTGTGCTTTTCATTGTAGACCTGGAAGGTGAGTCAAACTGAAAAGAGACCGAAGAAGAAAGGAGCATGACTTTGTACAGCGTTGATGTGCGAACATGCGGCGTCCCTAACTAGCGGACGCAGCGAGAAACGTGCTCTCCCCCCAAAAAAAGTGTTTCTTTTTTTTTTTTTTTTCCTGAAATAATAAAAAATAGATATTGTTATAATATTATATTTAATCGTTCTGAGTCAGGCTAAAGTGAGGACACGGTTCTGATGCAAGGGAAACAGGCAAAACGGTAAAAGGAGAGGGGGGGGGGGGGGGGGTGGTGCACAGTTTCAGAGCATTACAACAACACGGGGGTCAGTCGTGGAGATCGTCACGGTTCCAAACGAGCTCGCTGTCAAACTGGAACCCTTTGCAAAACATCTTCATTTTTAAAAAAAGGGAGATATAGAGGGAAAAAAATGTTTCGTAGCTACAAAGAAAGATTATCTTTTAAGAATATTACATGATCATAATGATCTTTGCTGTCGTTGCCGTTGTAATAACCACGTTCATTGGTTTTTATCATTATAGGTGTAGAGTTTTTGTCCTTTTTTTTGTATTCTACGTGTTACTACAAGAATCCCTAAATCTACACTTCTTCATACAAGCATCCCACATGACCTTTCAACCCTTTGAAAACATTGACTCGCACATTTTGTTTTCTTTCATTTGTCCCCTGCCCTGTCCAATTCAGGACCACCTGTCTTCTTGGCTCTTTTTTTTTTTTTTTTTTTTTTTTTTCCATCGTTTTTTTATTCACCTTTTGCTATTTTTATTGAAATAATTTTTCATTTATTTATTATTATCTCAACAGTATCTACGTGAAGATTTTTTATTTATTTTTTTGGTATTTTTTTTTTTACGTTTTATGAATTAACTGGTCTCTTTATACAAAGGCTTGAGTATCTCATGCTATCTGTGTCAGGGCTTTAGGAGGAAGAAAGAGAAGAGAGAGAGGGAGGGAGGGGAGAGAAGGGTTTGAAAGAAAGCAGGGGCCCTATGACCCCGATATCAGGACGGCAGGGCGCCATGCAAAAAGAATGGTGGATGGATGGAGGTGAGAGAAGTAAAGGCATGGTGGTGGTGTGTCAATGAAGAGAGAGAGAGAGCAAGAGAGAGAAAGCGGTACAGTATGTGTAGTACAGGTGATCAATCAATAAATAAATTAATAAATTAATCAACCATTATCAACCCAGGAGTGAGTTTCCCTACATGGAGAATGTTAGTAGGTCTGGAGGTTATAACAGTGAGGAAGGTAAGAGTTATAACGTTGTGGACTAGCTATCTACAGTACAGTACCTCTGTTTCATGGCACTGATTGGACATTTAGCACATTTCCTATTGGTGCTCAGGCTCGGCCACGACCGGCTGTTGGCGAATGGCTAAGGCCAAGTTCGGGAAACAGGAAGCCTCACTGAAAACCGGATTGCGGGGAAGTAAAATGATACTTGCTTAAAAATGAAAAAAAAAAAAAAAAAAAGGAACATCTTAAAATGTCTTGGCTAGTGTAAACAAAAGACTAATGTTAAAAATCAGTGTTTGTCAGTTTCAGCAGGTCTCGAGAGGTTTTTCTTTTTTAAGGTTTTCGCTGACCTGTCCGGTGTTTTCTAGTGCTATCGACATTTTCACATATTTCCGCAAACGATTGTTATTACATAATCACTAATGTAGCAAAAAAAAACTAACAAAATAATACACAAATAAAAAGGTGTCAAGGTGAGGCAAAATGTGAATAAAAATCAGTGTACAGACTGATACTCATGTAATAAATATACACACGATCAACAAAAATAAAACAGAAGTCATGTTCATAGGAATAATTAAAAAAAAAGAAAAAATCTGCCCCAAAAAAGTACAGGTTTTGTTTTTTTTTAACATAAGACACAGCTGAGAAAGAAAAACAGAGGAGGACGGGGAACGGACGCTTTCATTGACTTTGTTCAGGAAATTTTCATTTTTCGACTTTGTTTGCAGCAGGCCAGGGACATCAGGAAAAGTCGGAGCAAGAAAAGAACTAAAAACATTATATTATATACGTATGCCTATTATTTTTTTTTTAAATTATCCTCATTAATAATATGTACCTAGTTGCATTTTTCTTCCTTTTTTTCTTTAAATAATCAGCAGAATCGTCATCATCACCATCATCATTTCCACAGCAGTGGGAACAGGAACGGGGGGGGGGGGGAGGAAAGGAGGGGTGAGAGAGAAGAGGGGAAAAAAAGGGGGGAGAATATTACGGGGGTGCGTGGGCTTGCTCAGTACAAGCCGCACCCTCGGAGGTTGTTGGCGATGATGATGTCGGTCACGGCGTCAAACACCACCTGGATGTTTCCTGTATCCGTGGCGCAGGTCAAGTGACAGTAGATTTCCTTATTTGGAGAGCGATTCTTGCTCTCAAACTGTGCTTGGATGTAAGCTGCTGCGTCGTCATAAGTATTGGGTCCTGGAGAGAGAAGAGAGAGAGAGAGAGAGACGGAGAAAATCGTAGATGTAAATGGAAATGGACTGTTTTTATATAGCGCTTTTCTAGTCTTAACGACTACTCAAAGTGCTTTTACACAGTACAGGAACCATTCACATACATTCATACACTGTGGCCGAGGCTGCCATACAAGGTGCCACCTGCTCATCAGATAAACACTCACATACATTTACACTCCGATGCGCAGCATCGGGGGCAACTCTGGGACTGCAGGGCCAGGGATTGAACCACCAACCTTCCGATTGGCAGGCGACCACTGTGTGTGTGTTAACGAGGGCATTGTTAATCTGACACTCCCTCGGTTTTATAGTGCGTTCCATTTGCCTCGGGAACTCGGAAGCCGAAGCCGAGTTGACCACGTTCCATTTACAAGTCGGATTTTTCATTGTGGGGTTTTAGCTCTAGCCAGGTTAGCCATTGTTTGCAGTTGATAATAACATTACGCTGTTTTTTTGTGCATTCAAACAGCGTAACATGTCCACAGATAGAAGCTGCACAGGACTGTGTGTAAAACTGATTTAGTGAGACACAAAGTATAATACCCAGGAAAACGTGTCCCATTTGAAAATGAAAAATTTTAAGAATAATTGCCGAGTTTTTCTTAACTTTACGGAACTACTTCACGTTCTGCGTCACATGGGTAACCGGAAGTGAAGTATTGTAACAAATGTCCATGATTTTAACCCAAACCACGATCTTTTTCTAAACTTAACTAAGTAGTTTTTTGTGCCCAAACCGACCCAAACTGACACGTTTTCTTAGGTGAAAGTCTGTCCTGAGTTTGTTTGACCCATCCCCCACCCCGAACTATCTCCTTATGCAGATGATGGTGTTCTTATACTTTGATACCTTACTTCCTGCTTTGATCACGTTTTAATTACTATGAGGGCGCCGCCACGGCAAATAATTACAGCTCAAACAAACAACTTATGGGGGCATTTTTTGGGGTAATAAGTAGGGGTGTGAATCTTCACTGGTGTCACGATTCGACTACGATTATCCTGTCGACGATTCCAATCGATTCAATATCACGATGCGTCACCTCCTCCATATTATATATTGCTACACATGGTTTTCATCAACTAATTCAAGCAGTCAGATATATATTAACTCCCCTTTTTATTGTATCTGCTCTTAAAAAAAAAAGACACTTCCTGAATGTAGCGGAGTCTGAACACAGCAGACAACAGACAAAAGGCAAAAACTAAAAAAAGCAGCGACTGGAAAATCAACAAGCAACATCAGTAGGCAATAATCGATTATGGTCCGTGACTGCATCAATGCAGAATCGTCCAGGTCGGCATTTCAACACCACTAGTAATAAGTGCTGATAAACTGTACGTCACTACATATTTCACTACTGTTGAAGCACGGAGCAGCCATATTGGATTTGGTGCTCGGGGTACTGCAAGGTTGTCCGACTTCCCAACTCGGAAATCTGAGTTCAGGGGGCGCGTTTCCGACTTTAACCTGGGAAATTCCGACCTCCGAATACAAATGGAACGCACTATTACACTACGGTTGAATGCCACGGACATTAGAGCAGCAGATTAGTTTGTTCTGCATTGTACCTCCGGAGCGGCGAGGACCAATCTGGACAGTAACTGTCACCGAGTTGTAAACCATTATGAGAAACGCGCCGCTTTGAATCAAAGCAGTCGTTTGCAGCACTGTTTGAATTATTATCAAGTATTAGCAGGAGCAATAGACAAAATCCAGAGGACCAAATGCTTGATGTTGCCCTTTCACGCCCCCAACCGGCCCGTCAGACACCGCCTACCAAGAGTCTGGGTCTGCCGAGGTTTCTTCCTAAAAGGGAGTTTTTTCTTGCCACTGTCGCAATAGCCACTGCTAATGCTTGCTCTTGAGGGAATTACTGTAATTGTTGGGCTTTTGGAATTTATAGAGTGTGGTCTAGACCTACTCTATCTGTAAAGTGTCTCGAGATAACTTTTGTTATGATTTGATACTATAAATAAAATTGAATTGAAATTGAATTGAATTGAATTTTTAAGAACTGTGTAACCTCAGTTTGGAAAGAGACAGTGATAAAAGCAGGGAGAGAGGGAAGCAGCCGAGAAGCTGAAATAGAAGCTGTGAGGGGGAAGAAAAACAGGGGGCAGATTTCTCCACGTGGAGGTGAGAGTCAGATGTAGCCGTGGCAGTGAAAAGGAAGGCAGTGGGAGTCAGAGAGCATGAGACAGTCACGCTTGGTCAGCCATGAAGAGAGAAGAGAGGGAGACGGCGAGTGAGAGCTGTCTCCTGCCGTCTTCACACAAACGCAGCTCTCTCTGCCTGCCCTATTCACTTCGGTCCGTCATGCTTTACTTATTTTCTAACTGCCTTGATGATCACAGTAAGTCTATCAGACATGTTCCATCTCTTTCCTTCACGTCCCTTCCATACCTTGCTTGCGAGAAGCCTCTGAGAATTTATAAACATTTGTGACAAAAGTAAACCACCTAGAGGAAAAAAACATTATGGTTCATGAACAGTTCATGAATTGTTTTTTTTCTACCTGCTAGGTAGTTATTTTCGTTTTATATTTATATTATTGACTGACACACTAATTACAATGTATTAACTCTAGAACACACTACACACAGGCCTGAAATACACACACATGCTCGGGACAAAGGGATGATGGAGATAGAGTGAGGGGGCTGCGACTGCTGGACAGGCGCCCCGAGCAAGTCGGTGCCTTGCTCAAAAGCACCTCTCCAGTTACCAGACCACACTCTGTACTTTGGTCTGTACGGGGACTTGAACCGGCGACCCCTGCGGTTCCCAACCCAATTCCCTACCTACTGGCTGAGGTACTGCCAACCCGAGACAAACATGATAAAGCAGGTTAATTAGTGAACTTTAGATGCTGGTAGGCATATTTTGTAACCTTTGGACAGAGCCAGGCTACCTGTTTTCCCCCTGCTTCCAGTCTTTATGCTAAGCTAGGCTAACCGGCTGCTCCAGCTACATATTTAACGTACAGGCACGCGAGTGGTATCGATCTTCTCATCGAACGAGAAAGTGCAGACGCATACTTTCCAAACTGTCAAACTATTCCTAAAAAGACATTTTTCAAGACTGACTTTTATGTAATAGTGGTCCTATGTTGCACTAGTCCGCAGATGAACAGCCTCCTCATTAATGTGGGCGAAAGCTAACGGTACAGCGTTTTTTTTTTTCATTTTATCCTGCACAAATTGATCAGTCAATCAATGGTGTGTCGGGCTTCACTGGTTTGCAGCTTTTTGTGTTCCCTAGGAAATAAATGTTGTGCACCTTTCAAGTTCCGTTGCTGCATACGTGTTTTCAGAGCTGCTATTTCTCAGCTCTGCACTGACAATTCTTTTCTTTTCTTTTTTCCTACCTGTGTATTCAGGGAAGCAGATGCTGAGTGCCGACTTCTTGATCTTCTCTGCAAACAGATCCTTCTTGTTGAGGAAGAGGATGATGGAGGTGTCGATGAAGAACTTGTTGTTGCAGATCGAGTCGAACAGCATCAGAGACTCGTGCATGCGATTCTGCGGACGAGAAAAGAAAAAGTGGGGGAAGAAAGAAATGGATGGTTAAGATGGGGAAAAAAAAGAATAAAAGGAGAATGCGATTAGAGGAGATTAAAGGAACAGGTAAAAGAAAGATAAGAGGATTAAACAAAGGGGACAAATAAGAGGAGCAGAAAGATGAAAGAGTAGACCGGGAGGGGGAAAAGAGAAAAGACAATGGGTAAAAGTGAATGGATGATGATGAAGAGAGAATAGGAAAGAAGGAAAAAGTTAAAGTTACCACATATCTTAAAGGGAAACTGATATAAGAATATCATTGTTGTGGCCAAACTCGACGCAAATAAGCCAAAAACATTTACACACAGAAAGAGAGAAAAATAATAACCCCCCACACCCCAGCCCCCTCTCTCTTTTCAATTATTTCAATTATAACTTTAGCAAAAGAGAGAGGGGAGATGCAGATGTCAGGGGCGGACACAAACTTTCTGAATAATTATTGTTTGTGCATATTTAATTAAATTAAACACATTACATTCTGCATGCATTTTGCAATCATACAAAGATACCGACTGAGGAGTGATTTCTTTTTCTCGCACACACACACACACACACACACACACACACACACACACACACACACACACACACACACACACACACACACACACACACAAAACAGTGGCAGTGTAGTTTACAAAGTGGGCCTGTTCAGGAAATTCGTTTCAACATTTACAATTGCAGTTTAGGAAAACACAGAAAGTGAGAAGAAAAAAAAAAATCAATTAACAAACCATTTAATTATTCCGCAAATACACGCATACAGGACAGACAAAAAATAACTAGGTCCAGAAAATAATCACACATATCAAGTTATTAATGTCGTGCTTTATTGTCATTTCTTTAATGTATAAATACAACATTTAATAAATTATCACAGCAGTAGGGAGATACAGCAGATATATTTTACAGTGCTCAGTAAAATACACCACATGCGAGGGGGTGGGGGTGGGGGGCACACGCGCACGCACACACACACGCACACACACACACACACACACACACACACACACACACACACATGCACACGCACACACACACACACACACAGGTGTTTGAGAGCATAATGAGCGGTAGGACTTTTACCAGCTCATACTCTGACTCCTTAATTCTACACAAGTTCATTACAGATGAGCCCTGTGGCTTTCTGAATCATCTCTAAGTCCATCAGTAGCATCTCCCTGGCTCTGAAGAGGTTTAAGTGCTCATTTTATTGAGTGGGAACTGAACATATTTTAAGACGACCCAAAAGCACTTACAGGCAAACTCTACTTTTAAATTAGAAGGATAAACTCTACTTTTAAATTAGAAGGATAAATAAATCAGCAACAAGACACCAAAGGAGCTCATTTACATCTACAACATGGCATCCATATTCAGTTAAAATGATTGGCAGCCATTGTGGGATTTCAGAAATTGTTTACGTTCCCAAAGCATTGAATGGCGCTAAGATTTCTTTTGTGCCACCACCTGCTGCACAGATGCATCAGGACCTTTGCTTCCTGAATGAACCACTGATTGTATTATTCACATCAGACCACTCCACAATTACCCACAACAATCTCCTTCACTACAGCCCATGGGAGTCAATTCTTTTTCTCTGGGACTGAAGCGGGACATAAACTCCATTAGCCACTATACCCTCGGCACTGCCCGCTGTCATTTCTCTCTGGTTGTTTGGGGTTCATTGGTAAACCAGCAGGAGTAGGGACAGATAACATAAGCAAAAAAAGCATAGCACAAACACACACATGTACATGCCTACGCATACACACACACACAGAGTGATGTGCTCATAGTTCCTCTCTGAGGGAAGCATCAATAGAGAGAGAGAAAGAGAGAGGTTTAGGTGTAAGAAATAAATAAACTGGTGCGCCAGATCGTTTGTAACTCGTATCCATCTGAAAAGCAGTCATCGGAAACCGTTTGAAAAAAGGGCAGGCACTTTTCAACATCATCGTCTATCACCATCTATCACACGTTAGTCTTGCATAGCCAGACCTATCTCCATAGCGCTGTATCAGCGCTTGTCTTTAGTCTGGCCAGACACAATCGTTTTGCATTATACTGTATGACGTAGTGGGAGAGTGCCGAAGAGGAAACAACAAGCCGCCGTCTAAAGAGGGAGTAGAGTTATTTAGCTTGTCCGTACCGACTCATGAAATACTGACGCTTGGTCAGTGGCTCTGAGCGTCAGATACTGACGCAAACATCACCCTTTAGCGTCTCGTATGGGACGCACAGGGCATAGCAGTAGATCGGACGCGGCGCTGGAAGATGACGCAGTATTAACAGCGACAACGGTAGCGAGTACGAAAGACCTAAAATCCGTGTAAGTAGGTTTACAGTGGAGGATGGGTCGAACTTTCACCCTGGAGAGAGCGGTTCGTGTCCCGTTCTCGTTCCGCGTGTCACTGAAACGTACATTTTGTAACCCCACCCACGATCTTTGCCTAACCCTAAAACCTAAGTGGTTTTACCACGCATGTTGACCCAGAGCATCAAAAGTGACGCCAAGAGTCCCGACCAAGCGTGACGGAAAATGACCCCCAAAGGGATGTTTTTGGCTCTACAACTTTCTAATTGTGTGTGTGTGTTTACTCAGCAATGAAATGGGAGTTCAGTTTAACAAGGATGAAGCACAAGTAGAGTCCCTGATCGAACTTCTCTCCTCTATTATTCTCTTCCAATCTGATTTCACACTTTTATATTGTGGTTACTTTAAATTGCACAGTGGGTACGTTTTGGTCCATTTACTGAATATCCTGTATACTGGTATGCTATGCCAGCATTTAAAAGGGCAACATTTTGCAGCTAAATCAATTTGTTCCAATGGAATCTCACTGTGAGCAAGTCCACAGGGGCGGAGAAAAAACGCGCAAATATTGGCTTTGACACAAAAATCATGTTTCAGGTGTCCTCAAGGTTATTTTAATATTGTATAAAATTAAGGTTAACCAACAAAAAAAAATACATTATTTATTAAAGAACACTGTGATTTAAATATGCAAAAACACAGTCAGAGTAACAGTTACATCTGATATTCCACTGAAGAATCTGTACAGCAGAAACATGGATACATCCTGGTCTGTGCACTGCCTGAGGTTAACACTGCAATGAAAGAGGTTGGAAGACAAAGCTCGAACAGTATGCTGCCATTGCCACCCTGAGGGCAAATACAAATATAGGCATGTCCAGCTGAATGTGAAATGGGGCTTTCTAACTCACTGTGGATGAAGATTTCACCAGCCCATTGTTCCACAGCTCATGTCTACTGCTGGCTGCTCTTTAAGCTTCAGCTTCAATTAATGAATTGTGCAAGGGCATGATTCTACGATGTAAAAGTGCAAATGTTCAAATGATCTGAATAGTTTGTATTGTCTTTTCTGTATACTGCATTTAAAATAAGCCCCACATTTAAGAATTAAGCACAGATGCTCTGCATGTCAGCGTGAAATATTTGATTGGGGTTCTATGCAAACTACAAATAAAATTGGTTTTCTACGCACAATTTAACCACTGACAGAGGTTTGAAGTGAAGTAAAGAAGGGAAATCAGAAATCATTCATGTGGACTTATGTTGACATCATTTAAGGACAAACACTTTTGAGGTTTTATGTTTATTACAAGTCACTGCAGTGCAGTAAGATAATTTTACTTTCATATTATGTAATATGTCAGAGGAGAAAATTATAAACCAAAAGAACCAAAAAATATCCAAGGCTCTTTGGTTGGATATGGTGGTAGTATTTGGCACGGGCAAGTAATGTAAGGTGACATGGGTGTGTTTGCATCTTCAGTGTGTGTGTATGTACAGGATGTGTGTGTGTGTGTGTGTGTGTGTGTGTGTGTGTGTGTGTGTGTGTGTGTGTGTTGAGGGCCTGTGTGTGGAAATGGTAGACAGGTGCCTTCTGGGTAATTAACACAGATACTGACTCCACCACAACCCCCACATGCGCTGATGTTGTCTCACACACAACACATACATGTACAGATTTACGCACACACACACACACACACACACAAAATATATAAAATACTTTGTGGTTTGGGTTAAAATCATGGACATTTGTAACTTTACTTCACTTCCGGTTACCCATGTGAAGCAGACACGTTTTCCTGGGTGAAAGTCCTGTTTGTTTGACCCATCCCCCACCCGACCTATCTCCTTATGCAGATGATGGCGTTCTTATACTTTGTCAACTTACTTCCTGTTTTGGCCCTGTCTTACCATGAGGGCGCCGCCACGGCAAAACAATTGCGGCTTGAACAAACGACTTATGGCGGGCGTTTTTCGGGGTAGGACAGACAGTTCTAAAAAGGTGGCACAGATGTAGTAGGAAGAGACGATGACGTCATCCCCTTGTTAAAAGAACAACAACCGTGCAGCTTTGAGCAGAGGGTGAAGACGTTGTTCGAATGTGGAGGGGAGAGTAGAATGAAGCAAATGCCCTGCTCATAAATAAATAAGGAAGTTCTCTACCTCTGTTTGCCAGAGAGCACTCACACCGGTAAAGCTGTAAACACAGACAAACAAAGCCTATATTCCATATGCTGCTGTAAACTGTTGCTTATACAGAGAGAAGGGAGAAGCTGATGATATTGTCCTGGTATTATATGCATCTCTTTGGCTTTAATGTAACAGCTTAAATTCTGTTCCCACACATTGCACACACCACTTTTCATTTCAACTAAGCTGTGCACTACATCAAACCTCAACCCTACAGCTGCTCTGGGATGGCTACTATCCAGCAGAAATGGAACTCGCGCAGAAGAAAGGAAAAACATTGGGGCTTAAACAATAGTCACAGGGTTGACATCCTAGTTCCAGAGGACTATATGTACCCACCAGCACACAATCTTTCAAAGCTCACCTCTGGCTTATTAAGACAGAGAGGTGGACAATAGGGATATTACACGGTGCAGACTCACAAAATGAATGCGGCTCCAGGGCCCTATAAAATCAATCCTGCCTTTGAAGCATAGTCTGGAAATTGTCTGGTTGAGTCAGAGCACTACATGTACCTCTTCATATTCATATAGCTCTTCATTTAAAGTGATTTTATAGTGGACCTATGAATGCTGCAACATAAGAGCATGAAAAATCTATCCAAAAATACAACCAAAGGTGACATCCACAGGGATGAAAGAAAATTACCAAAGAAATGGCAACTTCCTCGCTTTTTTTCAAATAATTCAGATATTATACATTTAAGGCAAAGGGAAAGCAAGAAATTATACTTATACTATACTTATATTATACTTCTAACTTTGATCAAAAGACATTATATTACAAAGATACAAATTCAATTACAAAAAATGTTCACTCTCCAAGACCAAAAAACTCATATTATTAACGCTATTCCTTTGCAACATGGAAACACCCAATTCAGTTGTGCTGTATGAAATCTTGCTGAGTAGTATTTAAAAAAATGATAAGCAACCATTGCTCAAACCATCACTGACGCTGCATAGTTTTTAACAAGATTACTGCCAATGAACATGTCTATGCTTAAGTCAAATAACATCACAATATATAAAATACATATTTTTTCTAATTATGTTTTCAAAATAATGTCTTTTTATTCTTAAAGCCCAAATGTTTTGTCATTATAGCATCTTTAAATTATTTGAAACTTATATATATGAAACGAATTTTTGATTGTAGAAAAAATTTGATAATTCTAGTAGAAATTGGCGCAATCAATCATTGTGGCTGTAGTCTCGCATTGCCAGACCTATCTCCACAGCACCGTGGAGTAAGGTCTGGCTACACCACAGATACATTATGGAATAGGAGAAAAAAATCCTCTGGGTTGTTTGCATTTCTTTAAACCAATCACAATTGTGTTGGCCAGTGCTAAGCTCCGGTCGCAGCGACGGTGGCTCTGCAAAATAGTCTCGGGAAGGAACTTGTTTTGGTGAAACATTTGCACCCCGCAAAGAAAACGCCACATTCCACCAAATCGAGTTAACTATTCACACAAAAAAGTAATGTGAGCTATTTAAATCAGCTGGGTACATGGTTAAACGTAATTTGCTCTTACCAGTGTATCGCCGTGTGTACTTTGTCCACAGCAATCCCAATCTGTCCCAAAACGTCCCAGTTAGACAGTATATCCCGTAAACATATTCTTTGTAAATCTTTACAATCATTCCCCCGAAAGAACCAAGCAGGCATGCCTTGTTGCAGCACCCAAAGTTTCTTCAAAACTTGCCATTTTCAGTGGCAACAGATCTACACATAAGGGTTTTAAATTGGACCAACTGGGTTTTTAAAATCTGAACTAGTGAACTTAATTGCCATCAATTCAAAGTGCAGGAAAATATAAGAGAAATGTGGTTCAAGAGTTTGACTGAAGAACAGTCATGTTTAATACATGGGATTACCTTTGGTCTCATTGTATTTTATATTCTGAGCAGTCCATTCTGATAATCCCTCTCCTCCCACAGGTTTTGTAGAGTGAGGCTTTGCTGTATTGACGCTGACGTGATGCTGTTTGGACTCTGTATGTTTCTCTTCGGCCAGTGGAGGACCGGACCAGATGAATGGACACTGTGTTATTAATTGGCCCTACTTGTTCAATCATTATGTTAAGCAGGGCGTCATGCTGTTTGATACAGAACTACAAAATGGGCAACATCAAACCAATGAATACGATTTCATAACTAAGTATATTATTATGACTAAACAAAATACATATGACTATGATAAAATACAGAAAATGATATCACTTGAAATTATTTAATAAATAAATGAAACCTAAATTATCATAAAATGTTACTTCATCATTCTTATTTCTCTTTTTTAGAGTATAATATTATTTCACTGACATGTTTCTCATGATAGTGTCACTGTTTCTTTTCCCCTGTCCTGTAGCCCGTAGCAGGCTAAGCTAGTGCTATGAAATAAAAAACAAAAGCTATTGTCAAAGTAATATAATAATGAGTTAAGTTTGACTTCATCTAATCATTTCACAATAATTGCTTAATCTTTTTCTCAGTATCCATGCATATGATGATTTAGTTCATAATGTCCTTACTGATTAAATACTGATTCTTTTGGAACTCCACAGAGCACAGCTTAGTGCAACAAAGCAGCCAGACACAATGCAGCGCACCGCATACATCAGAGCAGGGCTTTCATCAGGAAAACTAAATAAAACAAATAAGACAACACAAGCAAAATAATGAAGAAGGCGCGCACATAAGCTATTTTGCACAAAGTATATACAAATGCAGTTTTTTGCTGATGACTTAGCATTTACTTTGAATGTCTTCTTAGTAGGCGGGACTTAACCTTGTCAACAGTTTAATATCTCATGCACATAATAAAAACATCTTTCTGACGTAAACTGAGAGTCAACTGAACTTGACCCTGATAAAGACTAGTTAAACCACTTATTTATCAGTTTCACATTGGCCCTTCGTGTGACTAAGGCATAGGTCTAAGGCAAAAGAGTGACAACTCAAAATTTTAATGTAAATCTAGTAAAGTCTAGTTCTTTGAGTAAGGCACTACTACTAAGATTCCTGCAGCACACCAGCAACAGAATTTGGAGTTTTGGTAATATTAAATGCCCAAAGTAGGGCTAGGCAATAAATCGATTTTATCGATTAACTCAAATGTGTAGTTAAGGTCGACTTGTTTAAATGAAAATCGGTTTTCTCCTCATCATCCGCCGACGCTCCCCTCTGGGCTCGGTACTATGCCGAATGGGCTTAGCTCCCCCCCCCACACGTTTGCCATAAAGATACACAACATGGCAGCTTCAAGGACTAACATTAGTTCTTTTCTTAACTAGTCGTTTCATTACTTACTTAACTGTAATCTCCGCCGAAATGACCGGCAGCTCGCGGTGCTCTGTACCCGGCTCACAGTCGCCTATTCTCGGAAAACTGATCCACCAATTACCTCTGACCTGACGGAGCTCTGTTGCGGCTCAACACATCTACTAAATGCTACTGATACGACCGAGCTGTGACGGAGGTCTGTAGCGGCTTAAACAACTAGCAATCGCCGCTCTGTAGCACGGAGCTCTTCTTTGACATTTATTACCGCTAGTTACTACGAAGGAGCTTGCTACAGGTATGCTACACTCATGAGACCATGGGATGTTACTGTTCGTTACTCAGCAACAGGTGAAAATAGGGGCAAGGTAGCGCGACTAAAGTCAAAATGAATTGAACTTTTAGGCAAGGAACGAGAAGTGAATTATCTGTATGTGTGAAAACAGCTTTATCTCACGCATCCGTTTTGTTGTTGAATATATAGCATCATTATATAATTTGTTGAATATATAGCATACTTATATAAGTTTGTCTTTTTTTCGGGGGGTGGGAGGGTGGGGGGCTGCCCCCCAAAACAATGGTAGGAAAAACACAAACCAATATATTTCCACAAAATTGGCATGAATAATCATAATGGTATACAAGCCCCATGTATATGTGTGTGTGCGTGTATGAGTCATAACAAAATAAAGTTAAAACTTGTTTTGAACAATGTCTTTGTCATCTGCAGAGTGATTTTAAGTAGGGGGGGAAAAATCTATTTAAATCGTAAATTGGATTTTTTGTGAAAAAAAAACAAAACAAAAAAAACAGGGAATTTTTTTTTTAGGCCATATCGCCCAGCCCTAGCACAAAGTTACTGGAATTTTCCATTGGTTCTTCTTTAGGAGGAAGTAAAAAAAGGCAAACGCATTGAAACAACTCTCAACGAACCAACCAACCGTTCAAAGAATCAATTAATGAATTAAGAGTCAAGATGAACTAACAGCCAGCCTTACGGTAAAGCAGTATGATGACATCACAAACACAGCCCATACCCCATATTTGCCTGGCTATCATTTGATGACTTCACTGATATGGGCCACATATCCTATGTGGTACAAACTGGTACCATATAGGTAAACACAGGTCAAACACTGGCTAACATTTAAGAGAATCATCAGTACAGGCCACACCCTCGCAGGTTATTTGCTATGATGACATCAGTGACAGCATCAAAGACAAACTGGATGTTGTTGGTGTCTGTAGCGCAGGTCACATGGGAGTAGACGTCTTTGCTGGGTGACTTGTTCTTGCTCTCGTACTGACCCTTAATGTAGTCTATTCCCTCCAGGTAAGTGTCTGGACCTAAGGAGAGAGGCACAGAGAGAGAGAGAGAGAGAGAGAGAGAGAGAGAGAGAGAGAGAGAAAGATGACACATGGTGGGAGTGAGGTGAAGGCTTAAAAGCTGTTGTCATCTGGACCTTGATATCATTTCCCGTATCAGCACTATTTTCTGAGATTTCATGAAAACATAACCTTTGACTTTCCAGCTCAGCACACATTCTGCTGAGGTGTACGGAGGGGCTGTGCTTACTGCTAGCCAAGCTTTAATAAATATGATACATGGACAACTTTTTCACAGAAAAAGGAAAGGTAATTTTGGACTGACAAATTAAATGTGATGGAAAATGTTATGGCGTGGTATTGTTCGCCACACGTCTGTCAGTTTCTGAATATTGCCAATTTATCACAGACTTTATACAGCAACAGTACAATACTGTGACAGATATTCGGTCCTAGAGCCGAAAGTGATAGACGCATTATTTATACTGTATACTGATTCATTTCTACTCTATGCCCTTTTAGTTCCACCCCATTATTAACTGTGAGAGTTAGTTCTGCTTGTAATGCAAGCATTTGGCATGCGGTGGATTTAATCAAGAGCTTTAATTTGCTATAATGCCGATGGAATGAGTCCGATCTCAGTGATTGGAGTCATTTCTGCTCAAAGTGTCACTAACATCTACTTGGCTCTCAGCCATTGGCAGAACTGTGGTGTGTCTGTCTGCTTCAGTGGCAACTTCATCAGAATAGGCAACAAGACTGGCCATGTAAAAGGATGAAGAGAAGAGAAGAAGAGGGGAGGAAGCAGGTTTGGAATCCTAATTCTCTCTTTCTCACAGTCTTGCTGTTTTGGTCTCCCTCCATCTTGCTTTCCCATAGTCTTGCTTTGTCTATTCCCTTCTCATTTTCTCACACTCTCTTGCTCTCTCTGGCTTTCTCACGTTCTGTTGTGTTCCCCTGTGTTGTCTTATCTCTCTTTTTCTCTTGTATGTAAGACACTCTAGCTCCTTTCCTCTGCACTCCTGATAACACACCTGATTTATTAGCTGTTTTTCTGTTACCTTCAATCTTCTATTTCCCATTACGTCTATTTGTGCTCCTCTCAATTCATCCTTCTTCACACAACCTTGTATGCAGTGTAACTTTCATCAGAGCAATTGTACTTTTTCCATAATTATGCCGCCAAATTCACCTTATTTTTCCCCCCTAGGATTTTTTTCCCACAAAGCTGAGAAGAAACATTTTTACTTAAATATGCAGAGAACTGTTCCCAAGATAAAGGCCGGGGTTGAGCCAAGATTGAGTTAATATGCGCAGAGTGATTGATAGAGCCAGTTGGTTTGTGTTTGTTCTTTCAAAGTAGGGCTGGACAATATATATAAATTGATTTGATTCAATTCAGATTAGCGTTTCTGCACCATGTGTCAACTGGTGAAAATCAAGTCATTACAACGTGCAGACAAATGTTACTTTTAGCCACACATGAACTTAGAGGATAGCTGGCTACTATACTACTACTATACTAGCTATTAGCTGTCTTGGGTCCCTGTTGTGTGGCTAACGCTAGCTAGCAGCCACCTGTAAGAAGCACAAACAGATTCATTAGTTTGACTTTTCGGCTCTATCTGTGCGGAAACTGATTAATTAATATTAATGTGCATGTCTGTGCTCTTTTCAGTTGAAGCAACTGGTACTGACAGTCCTAAGCCACAAAACTATTGATTGAAACTGTGAATTGTCCCCAATCTTGTTAATAGAATTGAGGATTTCATATTTGGCCTTGCTACCCAGCCCTAAATCCACATAATAATACAGGTGGTAAAAATACTATATTTGTACACTGTAACTCTTGACAAAGGTCCAGAGGGACAGAAACATTAGTTTTCTTTAATAAGTGGGGATGCTGCAGCAAGAGCAGTGTGCAAGACATGTCAATGTCATAAAATCTTTTGAAATCAGTGACTCAAGTGAAAGCACAGTGGACTATACTGACATGTTCACAGATTAAGGAGTTGGGTTTAGTGTTATCAATGTAGTCAATGACTCTTTGGCCAAAAACTTGGAAGTCTTAAAGTGAGGACTTTTCTGTGTTTTCATAATCAGCTTGTTTTTAAATATTTGTGACTACTGGGAGGGTGAAGCTCTATACTATTATACAGTATATAGCATGAACTAAAGCAAAACATATCACTGCCAGGTGTGTGGATATATACCAGTGTACTCAGGGAAGCAGACGGACAGTGGTGACTTGATGATCCTGCTTTCAAAGAGGTCCTTCTTGTTCAGGAAGAGGATGATGGAGGTGTCGTTAAACCACTTGTTGTTACAGATGGAATCAAACAGCTTCAGAGACTCGTGCATACGGTTCTGTAGAAGAGAGATGAGCGAGGGTTAAATGGGCTTTAAAACACACTCGTTTGCATGATCATAGTACACAAATACACAAACACACACACACACACACACACACACACACACACACACACACACACACACACACACACACACACTTAATGAACCAGACAAGTATACAACATTTGTGTTCAGAAAAGTAGCCAAATCGAGAACACACACACTTCACACACCACTGAAAAACAAAGAGGATTAAATAAAAAGCAGAACAGAAGTACTGAAGAGTTCCTCTTGTCTACGGACACAGCATTTCCTGCTGTGTGTGTGTGTGTGTGTGTGTGTGTGTGTGTGTGTGTCTGAGAGAGAGTGTGTGTGTGTGTAGCAACACATCAGTTATAGGAGTTATTAGTAAGCTGGATGTTGCAGCTGAGTTAAACAAAGTCATGCACTTCTAGCTTTTAAGCTGTGAGCCACTGCCTATTCTAACTGTACTATGTAACCATGATTGAATTAAAGCTCAAAGGTACCCTGTGGAGTTTGTGACCATTAGGGGCACTGTAGAGCCATGATTTAAAAAAAAATGGTATTGAGTGTATAAGGTATTCTGCAGCACGTGCTTGAGGACACAACCCTCTCACCGTGAGCAGAGGTTTATGTAATCTGTGAGTTATAAAGGCTGCAGTGTACCAATGAGGGAGGAGAATAAATGAAAACAGGTTGATGTAAACAAAGAAAAAATTTAAATTAGCTTTTATAAATTCTTAATTCTAAAAGTTTCTTAAGGCTGGATCCACACAATGCATTTTTGGTAAGAAACTTTAAATGTAAATGAAGAAAAAAAATTGTATTTACAATGAAAACTCCACAGGGTATATAAAGAATAAATGCTATGTTAAAAACAAGATTTAAGGCCTATCTGTACATTGTTAAATGAGCATCTGAAATAGAGCTAAAACAAAGCATGAAAATTAAATTTAAATACATTAAATATGAAATTAATTGTTGTATTATTTTACACAATAGTACTATTTTCCATCATTAGGTACTCTCTCATGATATTTTGGCTTTCTAGATTGAGTTGTTACAGGCTGAGTTGTTACGGAATTACTTTTTAGTGCTCATGCTAAAAAAAAAACACTATCTTATCCATACTGCATATAAAATTGCTTATGAAAACATATGAGACTCTGATTCTTTTTAAGAATGAGATGAATTGAAAGCAGTTTCTTTCTGGTTATGATCCTGTATTGCCTAGATTAGGACAGGACAGGGGAAAAAAGGTGACTGATGGGGCCAATTAACCAATCAGAATAGAGCCAACTAGAAATGTGGCATGTTACTGTAGATTCAGGCAATGCGGCCTCACATACAACAGATGAGAGAAGGTTTAAATAGTTGGTTCAATAATTAGAGAAATAATGAAGCGATCAGACAGACAGACAGACAGATAAATAGATATATAGATAGATAGTAATATAACATTTGACGAAGCTGTGCAAAACACATACTGTAAGACGATTCAATTCCTTGTTTTCACAAACAGAAAGAGGCACTGCTTTCAACTCATGGTAGGTGTATTAACCTATCGAAAGGTTTCGTACCTGTCTGTGGGTGGAGCATCTGGGGAAGATCTGACTGCTGATTGGTTAGAGAGGACAGTCGATGGCGAGAGTGACAGGAGGAGTGGAAGGAGCCAGAGATGCTGCAGGACGGAGCTTAGAGCAGGAACAGAAAATGCAAGGGACCCGCTCACCCACCCACGTCCTACTTCTTTTATGACACCCCCTTTACTCCAAACACACACATACAGTACACACATACACACCCCTAGTGCTGAAAAGAAAGTATTTAGAGGCAGGGGGACAGGACTTTATCCAGACAGTGTTCACCTAGTTTTCACTGTAAAGTGTGTGTGTGTGTGTGTGTGTGTGTGTGTGTAAACAAGACAGGGAGAGGCAGAGAAAAACAAAATGCAAGCAGTTCTTCAATAGAAAGAAGGGACTTACAAAGCAGCAGAAGTAGTATGTGTTGTACTGCGTGTGTGTGCGTTTCCATACGGCACTTGAATGTTTACAAAGATATATAGTGTTCAGTGAAAACCTTCAGCATGGGACCAGTGAGGTAGACTTTTACTTCTGTATTGTCCTCTCAAAAGGACAACCCTGCTGCGTGGTATTTATCAGATGAACGGCGCCCACCCTCCCTTTATGCCTGGAACTCCACCAGAAAGAAGTCCGCCGGACGACGTGCATGTACTGCTCCCGCAGCAGGAACACAGAGACGGGCTAGGGGGCATGCTTCGAACTCATGGTGTGAGCGGGTCCCGGGGAGAAATTGGAGCAGAAGATAAGGCAACACTCCAACATTTTGAAAATCCGCCTGGTGCTAAATCCAAAATCCTCTTGCTCGCACTCCTCGCTCGCTCGCGATCCGCTCACATGCTCCGTCCGGGTCCAGGTCACATTAACTCAGTTTTTCATATTATTAGTAATTATTGTTATTACGAAGTAGTGAAAAATGTGATATTGTCCCTACGGGCTTTCCATTATTCTTTAATACTTACCAACCACAAAACAAACCATTGTTACATGCATATGTAGACTATGGTTCCATGTAAAATCAAGTCTCTGAAGTAGGCTTAATAATAATAACAATAATAATGAACATACAGTATGAATTGTATATGCATTATCTTACTTTGTAGTGTCTGCTATACTAAGAATCTAAGCTGTAAAAGGAGAAATCCACCATTAGATACTCTTAACCCCTGTCCAGACAGGATTAGTATTATGGGAAAAGGCTAATTTCTTTCTAATTCAATTCAGCATATTAGTGATTTTAATAACTTGCCCAAAAGGGATATATGTATTACTTTATCACTCCCTTATTAGCGAGGAGGGGGTGTTATCTCTCCTGTCCGATTGTAGAATGTATTTACTGCATACTTGTACTTTCTGAATCACATGCCATGAATGTGTGTGGTAGCAGAACTGACAAGAGGGTGTGGGCGCTCGCCGAAAAAAACATTTGGTTATTCGCCTGCTAATTAATACTCCCACGCTAATGTTTGCTTTTCAACAATAACGCGTCATGTTGAACCGATATACATCTTGGATGTTTAATGCAGTCCTTTGACTTTTGTTTGATTGATAATTTTTCTTTTTTGGGACACCCATTTCGCCCCAAATTGCCTTGTATTCGCCTATTTGAACTTGTTTTTCAGCTGTGGGCTGTGTTGGTGAAAAGATAATAAGGGCCGCAATTTTATAGTAAAACATTAAATTGACTCAGCGGCATAATTAAAAAAATTAAAACATTACTGCTCTACAGTCTGATCTATTGAGGTATTGTCAGCGGAAAATTTGGTATCTTTGTCTCTTTACAATGGATTTCTCCCTGGAAATAGTGAGTTTAGAAATGGCTCTTTGATGCTTAGAGATGGAAATTAAGTTTTACTATTAATGTTGTACATAGCGGAGACGTGTTCAGCTGTCAGACACGATAGCAGCTGTACTCAAAATATTACCATGAACTCATATCGCCTACATTTGGACAGATGTCTGCAAGAACAGAAAACACTGCACACCAACTAAATGGCCTCAGATATGTAACACATACTAGAAGCTGCTTGTGAGTGTTTTATGATGGATATTTTCTCTCTGCATCTGACGTTCTTCTGCTGCTCCCAGCTCAGAGGGAGGGCTTGATGACATCTGCATAAATAGAGCAGCTACTGAGCACAATTTCCCAGCCTGAAATTCTCAGAGGATACACTTCAGGCTTCGTAAATAGCAGTGAGCACCGTGCATTCAAATCAGCTAATTTGTTTTTAGGTTGTCGTCTCCACAAGGCAGGGTGTGGCCTTTGTGTGAGGAGACACTGAGCTGCTCCATTGTAACTGTGTTTAACCATTCCCAGAGCCTTATTTTCACCAAATATCAGATAAGTCTTTTGTTTTACCACCCCAGAGCCATTTAAAATACTCGCACAGTGACAGTTTTTGCTGGTAAAAAAATTTGTCCTGTAAAGGTTTTTATTTACCAATAATACATATGTTTTTTTAACAAAGAACGCAAAAAGTAATCTGCTTGAGGGAGTAATGTTTATATTAACTATTGTTGTAGTCCAGTGTCGTCAAATTTTTTCCATTTTTTGTGCAAGTGTGCTTCTTGTAGCCTCAGTTTGTGTGCCAATCCTTCCATTAAAAAGATTTATTGCCACCATTGTTAGCCGTTGATTCTTCATTCGGAGTGATAGCTTTTTTGCAAACTACACCAATAATGTTCTATGCTCACCTAATATCATATTGTACTTCAGTGTCATTTTAGCATTTTTTTGTTCTCAACTTCTTCCTACCCCTTTTGAACATGAACAATATTATTTGAGTTGCTTATTTATTGCATATGATCTCATTTGTTTTTCTTTTTTAAAAACATTTTACTTTGTGTTTGTATTATTTACATGTTCAACATTTGTAGTATTCAACTCCAAATTTTAAAAGAGTAATGTAAAGTAAGTAACAGTAAAGTGAATACAGGCATCTTAAATGACTGTTATACCTGCTGTATATCTCAGAATCAGCCTTATTTGCCTTTAGAGCAACCATATACTGTATACGTTACTGTACATGTCCTTCCCATTATTTAAAACAGGTCATTTGCTTTGGTCAGCATGCAACTTGGTTTGCAGCGTCAATGCTGGGAAGAATGATTTGCATAGATAAAAATAACTCACATATACTCCTCTATGTCTCCGCTTGTATTTTTGCATCAAAACCATCCAACAGTGTGTTCACCAGCAATGCAGCACTGTTGGATTAAGTGTTTCATTAAACAAACAAGTCCAACAAGTATTTTGAATGTGGCCTTCAGCGTTATTCTGTTGATATATTTACATGACGGTGATCTCTGAGGATAGTGTACCAAACGGAGATCCAGAGGAAACACCAAGGAATTCCATAGAAATTCACATTGTGTTCTATATGTACGGAAAGTATGAAGGCAGGCAATTGCTGATGCTTTTTGTACACCTGATATTTAGATGGATGCAAAATCCGAGCAAAAAAGGAAGCAGTTTGTCTGTAAGTATTTATGTACCAGTCACGCCTAAAACATTGTGAAACGTATATATGAAATGCAAATATAAACATTTTAAAACTTTCATGCCTTCATTTTTTTAGCAGCTCATCAAAGAGCACCACAGACGTTTATACTTCCCTGTCTCAAGCTTTTACACAGGCCGTGTGTTTAATGTCAGCTCAAACATTGTTTCTACATTTAGAACAAGCGCATACTCCATCTATATACTAGCTGTTATGTAGGGGTTTGGAAAAATCAATACAGCATAGTATCGCAATATTTTCCGTGGCATTACTGTATCGATACAGGGACCTCAAGTATAATTTTTTTTGTTATATAAACTGCACAGCAGAATTTAGCTTTTTGGGACTAGAATAATAAAATCAATAGTTTTTTCAGTCCACTAGATGGTAGGGCATATAAACAATATATTGCATATATATATATCTATCATATATATCCCGCTAATATTTAACTATTAGTCGACTTATGGGGAGTAATTGATGACAACTAAACTACACTATTTGTTAATGCCATACTAGATGGTGCAGTTGAGTTTTTTCCCCAAAGTTTAATAATTTGAAGTTGGAAAAAAGGTCATATATTGCAATATATCGCAATAGGTTTGAAATAGCAATAATATTGTATTGTGATAATATCGTACTGTGACAATATCGTATCAAGACAATATCAAACCGTGATAATATCGTATCGTGACAATATCGTATCATGACAATATGGTACCGTGACAATATTGTAGCGTGAGAATATCGGATCGTGATAATATCGTATCGGCATAATATCGTATCGTGATATCGCATTGTGATAATACCGTATTTTGGTATTATCCTTTCATGATAATATCATAGTGTGATGATATCGTAACGTGATATCGCATTGTGACAATAACTCACCGTGACAATACCGTACCGTGATAATACTGTACCGTGATATTATTGTATCGTGATAATACCGTATCGTGATAATACCGTATCGTGATAATACCGTATCGTGATAATATCGTATCGTGATAATATTGTATCGTGATAATATTGTATCGTTATAATATCGTACCTGGTGATTCCTGTTATATAGCCTGTGTCAGAATGTTTTAGGGGACTATTACCAATGTCCACATCCTGAATGTATGAAATAACATTACCAATGCCATTTCCTTTACGTACAATATTTATAAATATTAGACTAATAAATATTAAAATAAGGCCACAAAGTGACAAAGAAAAAGCATCAGAGAGACAGGGATAGAGAGACATAGGGAGAGAGAATATACAGATGTGAAGCTCTGTTCTTATCTGACGTGTATAAAGTAGTATAGACCCAGACTTGAGTAAAAGTACAAGTGCTCTATCAAAAAAGTGACTTGAGTAGAAGTTGAAGTGCTCTTTAAGCACCACACTTAAGTGGAAGTACTAAAGTATTCAACATTCTTAACATTCTGAAGTATTGCAAGTAGGTTATTTTAAAATGTACTCAAGTACTGAAAGTAAAAGTATTGTGTTATGTAGTTATTAAAGAAAGCAGTCAAAAGTTTGAATATCATATTGTTTATATTATTTCAAATGTTTAGCCTAAAGGACACTCACAATTCCTTTGGCTGTAGCAGCAGTACAAGGAGAGGAATGTACAACACCACAGCACGTCATGAACCGCGGGTAGCTAGTTAGCTAGCGCTTACTGATAGCTCAAGCTGGTGTGCCATTTGTGCACTTCATTCTACACAAATTTTCTTTCACTCCGACAAATGAAAACATGGACTCTAAGGTGTTGAAGGTGGTGTTTCTGGTTCTTCCATCTCGAAACAAACTAACAAAGCTCAAGTGTTCTCAACGCAGGCAGGCAGCAGCGCGAAAGGCAGAACGGGAGCACGCGCGGTCTTCTTATTAGACTCGCTCGATGACAAGCTAGCTTCATCAAACCTGGTGACGGAGCCATCTACCGCTCAGCCAGCGATAATGTGGGTTTGGAATGATTCGTAACATTTAGTAACGAGTAACGAGGCAGCATATAAAAAATGTATCGGAGTAAAAGTATTAAACAGTACATTTACCAGTAGAGTACAGATACAACCTTTAATTTAGTACTTAAGTACAGTAGTGAAGTAGTTCTACTTCCTTACTATACATCTCTGGTCCTTACCGTGGTCTCGTCCTCATGCAGCACCTGGTCGTATCCGCTGAGCGCCACACAGAAAATGATAGCTGTGACATCCTCAAAACAGTGGATCCACTTCTTCCTCTCCGACCTCTGACCTCCCACATCAAACAGCCTGATGGACAGAGAGGCAGACATGAATACACACACGCATGCACGCACTCACTCACAAACACACCCATGGGACTTTAAAATGTCACCTTACTTGCCCGTGCCAAATAATACCACTATATCCAACCAAAGAGCCTTGGATGTTGAACTGTGTGTGTCTTCTGAGTCAGTTGTGATGACTTTGTACTGTAGGTCCATTCATACACTACTATTTTTTTTTTTTTTTGCAATGATCTGATATCGTCTACAGCTGACTTATTGTTCCTATACCCAGATTTATAAAACAGTAAATTATAAAAGATTTCAAAGGCAAGTTTTCTCTGAAAACGGAACATAAACTTGCCCTGGAACAATTCCTACAAAAGAAGGATGTGTTTGCCTTACTACCGACTGGCATTGGTAAAAGCCTAAATTACCAGATAGCCCCGCTGGAGGCCAAAAGAATGGAGCTCAGCTCAAACCCCGTTGTTGCGGTCGTGTCACCGTTGGCCGCGCTCATGGAGGACCAGTACGTCACCCGGATTGTTGGTCTGATTGGTTGAAGGACTATCCAATTGTGTACAGAGTCATTTCAACTATGCCCGTTGATCACGCCTCTTGTGCAGTAGAAAGTACAGAGCAGACTCTCCAGACTAATGTTCAATCTTAAAAGATTGAGCTTGGTCTGGTGATAGCCAGACTAGTCTCATTGTACATGTGCTCAGTAAGTCCTTGAATGTAAGAGTGTGTGACTATTGCTATGTATGTACTATACTGGCCATATGAGATGTTTTTGCTTTAGCCGTCTAAAGGCGCCTTTAAACTGCAATTTTGGGCTTTCTGAGACGAAACTTGACAATTGTGAGAAATCTTTGGTTGTCAATCAAAACAGGGGTCCTAGATCGTCTACTGATGGCCGATTTGGAGCTTTGGCTACCAAAGACAGCCTGTGGCTATCTCCTGACAGTGTCGGTGTTTATCAACGTTGCATAGTCTAAAGCAGGGGTCGGCAATTAAAAAAGTGCAATTAAAATTTTTTCTTGCTACATAGTGTGCCATATCAGCATTCAGCCTGCCACTATTGTGTTATTTTTTTTTTCCTTTGCGCTGCATTCTGTAAAGTAGGCCACGAGTACGAGCCAATCAGAGTAGGGCAGGTCTTAGGCAGAATACAGATGAGGAAAAAGTCAATCAACTTCCGTAAATGACGTCATTTGGCATGCTGATTGGAACATTTCCAAAAAACTCTCTTGCACACATATTGCTAGAGTGCCATTGGTTGAACTAACATGTGCCAGTTGCTGACTCCTGGTCTAAAGGTTATTTGGGCCCATTTTGAACATTAACAATTATTCTCTGGTCTTTCCTCTGCATCTGTAATTATGCTGGCTTGATCAGACAATGTGGCCATTTTTAATGTATGGGAATGTTTAGAGAGGAGGTGCTGGCTTACTACAGATATTTAGTTGTATAGTCCATAGACAGGGAACAGTGGAAATACCAAGTCAGTGTCTTGCCACGTCACACCACGACCTGTGACCTTCTGAGGAAAACGGTGAAGCTGAAGCGATCAAGCAACGAAACAAGACACTAGACCATAAACTGTATATCTGAGACCAGAGGAACCTTTTCTATCTAAGAAAGTAATTCGCCTCATGTCTTCGTAAGCTTGGGATGATCACTCTCATGTATAAGTTGTATTTCTGTGGTTTGTAGAGTACACTAAACAAACTACTAGCAGAGAGGAGTGAATCTAAAGTGAAGTGAAACCAGAAACAGATCCACATGTGATGGGTATAATGGTAGGTAGGTTGATGGGTTACACCCAGTACAGTAACACTGCAGTCTCCCACACACTGCCTGACTGCCAGTAATAGCAATTGAGCTGACAATATTTAGGCTTCTCAACAAAACATACCCGGCACGCCGCCTACTCAACTGCAAGAGTAACAGCATCATTCAGCAGAACGAACATTTCTCTGCATGTTTAAATGGAGTGTGTGTGCCTTTGTATCCGAAGACACAATAAAAAACAGTGTGCGCATATGAGAGAGATTGGGACAGGAAGTGAAACAAACATCAGCTGAAGTGGGATAGCGCATCCATCCAGAAAAATAATTGGTGTCTACAGTTTATTAATCTCCGCACTCTGTGTGCCTATCAAAACTTTTATGTGTGTGTGTGTGTGTGTGTGTGTGTGTGTGTGTGTGTGTGTACATGCGTAAAGAGGGGCAGAAATATGGTAATTAAATAAGAGGTCAGAAAAAGCCTCCTCCCCTCTTTTCTCTTCCCTCTCCTCCTCCCATCCCTCCTCTCTGTCATCATTCCCACAGCTCCGGTATTGCTCTAATTTTATCAGATCTCATTAAAATGACAGACAATCATAAATATAGGCACTTGTTTAAAGCATTTCATCTTATTAATTACAGACTGGAGTTCCTGCGTGGATTAAGAGGAGCACTGTACTGGAGTACTGGTGACGGGTAAAAGAAATGTCCACGTCATGAGTTAATACTGACCTGAAGTGGAGGTTTTTGAAGGTAAAGTGTGTCTCGACGATGCCCGTGGTCTTCACTCGGGTCCTCAAGATGTCCTGCTCCGTGGGCTGGTAGTCTGCCGCACCGATCCGATCTAGGCTGTCTAGGTAGCTGCGCACACACAACGACACACAGATCGAAAATCAGCAGCAGTCTACTTTCTACTTTTAGTTTAGCTAGCGTAAAAACAAGACACGGTAGGCCTGTCAAGCTTTGGAGTTCTCCATATGCTGAACATGGTGTACATGAGGCTATCGTGAGAGATATTCTTCATTTAAAGAGTATGGGAAATCGTGCCTTTTGTTTAGCCTTTCCTACACTAAAAACACAGGAGCAAAAGTATAGGGAATGGACTAACGGGGATTATCTGCTTACGTAATTTATTAACGTTAGCATGTCCGGCTAACTATCTTATTACACCTACAGTAGACGGAGTGTTTTGAGGCCCGAGGAGCACATCGTTAACTAGTGTTTGGGGTTACAGGTTATCACATAGACTGTGTAAAAGCTGGTCCTGGATGCGACTACGGTAGAGATTAGGCTAATGTTAGCGTCTAGCGCCTAATTGGATTTGGTAAAGTTTACACTCCAGAAACCCCAGCCATTGCTAGCTAAGATAGAGTTGCGTTTGCCAAATTAATTGGTTGGTCCTCATCCTAAAAGCCGTGTTTTTCTTGTAACATTAAAAGTGAAAACATACTATTAGAAAATAAGCTTAATAGTGTTATGTTACTGATACTGGTTTCATCATTCACATGGTGGTTTAAAGCCCATGTTGCAGGTTAACCACTACTGTTGATTAATAGGTACATATAGCACTCAACATATGTATATCATTGTTAAAAATGTCTCCAAATAGTGTTAAAGGCCAGTTTTTGTCAAGTTTTTGTCGTTTTTGGTATTAGTGTTTCCTAATCTTAGCTTATCCCGCTAGCATACGTACAGGCTAACTATAGCCAGTTAGCTAGCTTTGTGTGTAATGTTACAAAAAAACACCTATTTCGTAGGAGCGAAGCTTAATATTTCATTCAATAAAAGTATGGTACAAAAGGAGCACTAACGCCACATGTCTTGTGTTGACAACGTGGACGTAGCTCCGAAGGCAGTTGTAATACCGGTAATTAACTAGCAGTCTAAGCTAACGCTGTTGCGCTAATGTTAGCAAACGTCGGCGTAGCGTTAGCTAGCTAGCTGTTTAAACTTGTGAAAAGCCGAACAGCATCCCCGTCCAAGCTGCCTTTCACTTCCCCTCCAATATTATTATACACATAATAAAGACACACTGACTCGGTCGAGACCAAAAGCCATATTTTGCCAGATCAGTGGCAGAAACCGTGACCGGGACAGTGAACCGAGACGGGGCTTTTGCCTGTCGTCTCCCCAACGTGACGTGGGGGAAAGGAGAAACCACTGTAAAAAAGTACTACTTTTTCGTATTTTATTCCGTTTTTGTGATATTTGATGTTGTTGGGTAACAGTTTAAATGTTTATTACCAACAAGCAAATTGCAAAAAATCGTTAGAAAATAAACCCTGCAACATGGTCTTTAAAGTGCTAGGTGTAGTTTGCTGATCCCACAGACAGAGTCAGTGTCATTACTTTAAATCGATGCATTTTGTTTTGCTGTAATCCACTTTGTGTTGCATTGTAATGATGTATGTTATGGCTCAGGTGGGTGAAACGGTAGAGTAAGCATTACATAACAGGCAGTATGTGACAGCCACCCATTGAATTACGGTCATCAATAATGAGAGTAAATGTGCTACTCTACTGACTGCGGCGAGGTCACTTTCTATCCACTTCACACTCCCCCTGTGGGGAGGTCAGTGGACAGATCAATACTGTCACAACAGGTGTATAATCATTCATTGAAGTTGCAACGTTGTTGCTTTTTTCATTTGGTTCAGTTTGCGTTCAGACTGCACTTTGTCACACCAAATATTTTTAACAAATGTCACATGGTTGAAACGGTCACTGGTCTATTGGACCAAATATCCGAGTGACACTCACAAACACTTCCTGGTCTCAGAAATAAGGGAGCAACACCACATTTATAACGCCTTGGTCTTCTGGTTTTGCTTTGGCGTTTCTAATATTTTAGAAGAAGGCGAACAATCGGAGCAGCTGACGAGACAGCGAGTGAAGGAGAGAGATGATGATGATGATGTGTTGTCACACAGATGGCGAGCAATGTGTGCTCATAATAGGTTATGGATTTGAAAGTTATCATCCCTTTAAATCATACATGAGTCTGTAAATTGGGTGTAAAGTTGAAATTGCAGGCTAGAAAATGTTTTTTTGGTTCACTTCCCTCCTAGTGAACCGAACTCTAGTGCACTTAGAAGCCAACCGAGACCCCCGCTCCCAAGCGGAGCAGAGTTCGGTTGTTTGGTCTGCACCAGAGTTTGAATGAGCTTTTACACCAGTGTTTCTCAAATAGGGGTACGCCGGGGTACTGCAGGGGGTACGTCATTTCTTCTTAAAGGTTAATTTAAATAATATCAGTCATGCATAATTCCTAAAATAATTATACACTATAATAATGAATGCATTTAGTGATTCTAAACATTTGAAAAGTTTTTCTGTTATAATATTGTTGTTCAGTTAAATCCGAGTCAGACGGCAGAGCTCTGCATTGTGCCTCTTTATATACTGTAGCTAGGCTTTTTTTCTACCCAAAAAGGTTTTGTATTGGTCAGGGGGCACTTAAATGAACTGAAATAAATATTTCAAAAAGGGGTACATTATTAAAAAAAAGGTTGAGAACCACTGTTTTACACCATCCCCAAACCAACAGTTAAAACGGACTTAACTGCTCAGCTGTGAAAGCAACCTAAGTTACCATGTTGAATAGCCACTAGGTAACAAGTGAGAAAGGGAAATGGGTGGGCCAGATGACTCTGTTCAGTTATGTAATAGAATATCCCTGGAAGTGGACCTTTATTTTTTAATGTAGAAGTATAAATTGAATAATGCAAAGCCCTGGGAGGGCAGCTTCCTGGCTGAGGGATACTGTATAAATCCACCCTACCATTAAGCAGGAATAGGGGAGAGAGTGAAGAAAGGGAGCAGTTACTTACTCATTCACTTTTTCAGCATGGACACTGATAATATTTTATTCTGATTGGCTGGCAGGTGTCTGTTATGCTCTTTTAATGCCATTTTATTTCCCCATACTGACCTACAGCTGTGTAATGCCCACAATGGAGGGTATTAGTTCTTACATATTTCCTTCTGAAAAAAAAAAAAACCCTTCACTTCTATAACCAAGTGCAGGTGAGACATAATTTACCACACACCAACCATTCAGACATTACTGGTATTCCAACAGAGATGGGCTGGCCGGAAGTCACACAGAGACACAGAAGAGCGGGAGATGTGAGCAGAAAATATACCCACATCATGTATCCATGCATCCATTAGTGTTACGGGTGTAAAGCTTTTATTTATAGATTGGTGAGAGTGTTGTTTCAGAGCTTTTAAATGGATGCTGAGTTACTTCGAAGAGAATGAGAAAAAAAGTATAAAGGCTAGAGAGGGGAGGAGATAACAAGAAGTGGTTGGCACACATACAGTCATACAGTCAGTACACGCTGCTTCAATGATTAGAACTATTGATTATACAGAAAGGAATATGCGTAAGAGCTTGGGGGTGTGGAGAGAAAGTAGAGAGCTGAAAGGGGGGAGACAAAGAGAATGTGAGAGGAAGAAAGCAGTTTTTTTTACGGGGCCACAATGAGGCAAAGTGATGTGCATAGAAAAAAATAGTGATTTGGTGTGTTCATTTTGAAAACAAAAACGGATCTGAAAAAATTACAAAGATAATCAAACACTATATATACAGTATATATATATATATATATATATACAGTATATATATATATATATATACAAATGTCTCCCAAAGTGGATTTTATGGTGTAGGATTTCTAGATACAGGAACATAAGAACTGCTCTTTACCAGATGGTGGCTGTATTTGTGTTGCCTGCCTGGTGAACGAAATATTTTGCAATTTTTAGCCAATTTAGCCATTATGTTTTAGTGTGGTTAGAAAACTCTTCAGACACCACTTGAAAACTTTTCAAACACACAGCATTTTCAGACTTTTCCGCCTCAGTGGGGACATAGTCCAAGGTTTTTTAGATGGTGGTGTTATTGGTCCATATGCAACAGAATCGGAAATTTAAAAGGGCTGTAATGAAAATACTGAAAAAAAAAGTGGGCTGGGATTGTCTCCACATGGCTCTCACAGACCGTTTCACAATGAGTGAAATTCCGCCATGCATGCACAGCCGGATCGGCTATCAAAACCAAAAACAGAGGAGTTCGGATTTCACCACACGCAGAGGGATTGGGACTTTATTCTCTGCTCTGATCGCCATTACTCCACTATATCTTTATATACAGCAACTATTTGCTTGCTGATGTATTAAAGTTCTGAATGTCGAGTACAGCCCCTTCAAAAACCATGATGACCCAGGCTGGAAAGGAAGAGCACAGTGGTTAGCTGAGTCGGTCACACATGTACTGCACGAGGCAAAAAATGTGAGCAGAAAAAAACAAAAGACATTTCAATACGTTGTGTGAGGCTCTGGGAAATTTTAAGTGACATTTTCCATTACTTTATGGTTCACAGACAAAGTGATTAACTGGCGTATCAGTAATCAGCAGACTAATTGATAATGATAATAATCGCTAGTTGCAGCGCTACGAAGCATTATAAAACGCATGTTCAGCAACCTCTCAAGCTGTATGCTAGAAGTCACTGAGTCGTGTCCTTATGTTTGATGATTTGAAGTATCTCTCCACTAATTCCTTCCTTCCCTTGCTGTCTCTTTCTCGTTTCTGTCAGACTCCACTAGCTGTGAAGAAAGGAAACACCTTAAAAAAATTGATATTTGACTACTGAGTAAGAAAGGTCAGTTCAAGTTGCCAGTATTATTGGGGCTCATAGATGTGATTTTGTATGAGCTTTACCTTCAGGGTAGGTTGAACCCTCTCTGAACAGAAGCTGTCAGCTGCTCCTGTTTCCACCCTGCAGGCAACTTTCAGACCAATCATTTTTCACACAAGCTTAAATAAACACAGAATGCCAACATTATTTGTAGAACTGCTGTCCCCTGAAGGTCCTACACTACATGCACAGCAACGCAAATGACATTACATCATGCCAGTGCAGGCTAATGACTTCTGTATGCTTATGTAGCTTGATTTTTAGATGGCATACAGTATGCAGACCACCACTGCATTAGTCCCCTTCCTCATCCTAATTTTTTGTTAGGATTTTTAAAGTTTTTTTTTTTTTATGGTGCACTGAGTCGATTAACACCAGACCGCAGCGTATGCTCCTCTCATTTCCCTGGTGACGTACAGTATTATAGATGATCACTGAAGGAGTGTTCAGCACAAAAGAGAGACAAGCGGAGAGAATCTTGTCTGTGAGGTTATAATGGCAAAGATGAGCGCATTTGTGTGTGTCTAAAGATTTCTCCCCACAAGCTGCAATACTCAGCATTACTCTCACAAAACACGCGCACACACACACACACACACACACACACACACTCTACCCCTCTCTCTGTCAGACTCTTCTATTTTCAGTAGCCTGCAGTATTGTTACGTGTATGTGTAAAAAGAGTCTACTGCCTTGGCCAGTAATTAACATCAACTATTCAATGTAAATATTTCTCCACAAGCTGCAATACTCTGCATCACTCTCAGAACACACACACACACACACACACACACACACAAAAAGACACAAAAACACACACTCTACCCCTCTCTCTGTCACAGACTCTTCTATTTTCAGTAGCCTGCAGTATTGTTACATGTATGTGTAAAAAGAGTCACTGCCTTGACCAGTAATTAACATCAACTAAGGCACTACTGTTGATAAAACAGGGGCTTAATGTCAAGAGGACTGGTAGACTTTTTTTTTTTTTTTTTTGGGAGGAAAAGGGAGAATCTCCAAGAATAGGAAACCAAGCTGAGACAGGAAAATCTAAAGGCCAACACAGAGTGAGAAACATGCAGATGACTATATAAGTATAAAGGCGAGCGATTGCCAAGTTATAGCACAGTTATATTGATCACTTAGTGTATTAACTCACAGTGCCATGACCCAACATTAGCCTATTACATCTGCACGTGGTTCACTATAGAAATCAACCCATCAAAAGGGCCACAAATTATAACACGGTAGCTGTCCAAGCTGTATTATTAATTACATGCAGGTGACATTTCAAAATATAAAGGGCTGTTGACAACATACTATATCCGGCTATGTATACATTTACATACATGTAAACATACACAGATGTACATATACCAATGTATTTTAAGGCAGAATTTGTATACTTGTATATTTGTATCTAAAAACACTCTA